>NW_022992238.1:0-54631 GCF_902827175.1 Gymnodraco acuticeps
CGAGACAGATTATAAAGCCTGCTGGTGGGTAAAGGAGCTCCAGGCAGCAGATTTATGGGACAATCATAGGGACGATGAGGAGGGAGAGAGAGAGCTTTCTTCTTGTTGAAGACCCCACTCAGGCTGTGATAAACTTCAGGAACACCAGACAAGTCAACTTCAGCAGAGACACAAGGAGCAGACTTAGGTTCGACAGGGACGGGAGGCACAGCAGACTGTAAACAGTGAAGGTGGCACGACTGGCTCCATTCCATGATTCTTCCTCCGGCCCAATCAATATGTGGATTGTGGGTGCGAAGCCATGGGTATCCAAGAACCAAAGGGGTTGCTGGTGAGGAAATAACCTTCAGTTGAATCTCCTCTCTGTGATTACCAGAAATAAACAAGGTTACGGGTTGTGTCTGCTGTGTAACCTTAGAAATGATTTTCCCATTTAAAGCATATGCTGTCAAAGGTTCCGTTAGAGTTTCTAAATGTAACCCCAGCTGTTTGGCTAGTTCACAGTCCACAAAGCTATCCTCAGCACCAGAGTCAACGAGAGCAGAAAGAGGCAATGTCTGAGCGTTGAAACCAAGTCTAGCAGGAATCAAAAAACGGCTCAAAATTGGGGCTACAATAGGTGTAGGTTGCGAACTCGTCAGGACCCCCAACTTTACTGACGAGCCCTTGCGTTTGGGCGGACAGGACAGCCAGAGAGGATATGGCCACCCCTTCCACAGTACAGGCATTCTCCACACCTCATACGTCGAAGGCGCTCCTCAGGGGATAATCCAGTGCGTCCCAACTGCATAGGTTCCACCATAGCAGAAGTGGGCACGCGGGTTGGTGAGGAGAAGCCAGATGGTCCGGACACAGAGGGAGCAAACCTGGGTGAACTGTTTGGCTGATAAGGCAAAGCAAAAGGAGGACGCTGAGTGCGCTCCGCACGGCGCTCCCGCAGCCGGCTGTCGAGACGAGAAACCCAGGAGATTAAGGATTGGAGGTCAGCAGGCTCCTCTCTTGCAGCCAGCTCATCCTTCAGTTGATCCCTCAATCCCCTAACAAACACAGCCCTTAAAGCCGCCTCGTCCCATCGGGCTTCTGACGCCAGTGTGCGAAACTCGATAGAATAATCTGCAACGGTTCGAGTTCCTTGTTGCAGATTCAACAGACGACTAGCAGCTGAGCCAGAGTGTTCAGGATGATCAAAAACAGAGGAAAAATGATCCGAAAAAACTCCAAAGGAAAGTGTATAGTAATCCACAGAAGAACTCAATGCTTCGGCCCAGGTTAAAGCTCTTCCACGAAGCAAACTCAACATATAGTTAATCTTAGTTCCAACAGAGGAAAAACACGGGGCGCTGGCGAAATACCTTATTGCATTGAAAAAGAAATCCTCTGCATTTCTCCACCTCTCCGTGGAAAGGCTCAGGATCGGTAATGGGGAAGTCCCGGCATGGAGTGGAATCCACAGGTGGGTAGGAGGAGGCAGGAAATGTAGCAGAAGACGTCAAAGCTGAGACCTGAGCAGCAAGGGTTGAGACGTTTAGAGCCATGGACTGATTGCTCTCCACTAAGGCTCGAATCATCTGCTCATGATGGCCCAGAAGATTTCCTGATGGGAAATGGCGTGCTTGACTGAGGCGGGATCCGATCCGGCGTCAGCGGAGCTCATAGGGACCAGTTCATACTGTTACGCTCACCGGTAGTTACAGGAGTGAACTCACAATGCTGAACACAGGACGATGAAACAGAGCTTTTGATGATGAGCAGCAGCTGCGGAGGTGAGTTGGAGGGAATCAGAAGTGGGTCAGCCACACCCAGCCCGGGAGACAGACACACAGACAGACAGAACGAACATAACAAACATAAAACAAAGAAGAGAAGAAGGAGGGAGATACTGCAAATCCTCACTAGAACAAGTCATTGATTAAATCACAAATATATATTCACGGATCAAACAAACACTTGTAATACAGTCCCTGTAATGTACCTCGCTCCGCTCACCGAGGGTGCAATATGTGCGACGTCAGGCCTGGCAGTCCTTATCTTAATATATCACTTGGCACTATGAACAGTTGACCCAAGGAACAACACACACAGTTTCAATTAAAACCTATATAAACCGATTATATCACAATGTTCGTGACAATTCAGTAACTTACGTGTATGTTTGAGAGGTCCGTAGCACAGGCTAGACCTCGTTGCCTGGCAATAGTTTAAATCAGTTATGATTCCGGGGTTCGCAGCGTCACACCCATACCTACGCCCGCCCCTAACCATGCATATTAAAATAACGTAGCGGTCAGTTACACAGTGTCACAGCTGGAACAAGAAGCCATGTTGCTGGACAGCAACATTCCCTCATGCCATGACCTGAATAAAAAAATCCTCTCAACATACATCAGGCTGAGGTTAAGGATTGCATCAAAGTGCATCAGGGGTGAGAGGAAGGATAAACATAAAGGGTATATTGGCAGCAAGAGTCAGAGTAAGAAGGCAAAGAAGAACCAACAGACCTCTGCACCGAAGGTCATAACATCTAGGCCACTGCCAAACACCTTACTCGTTGCCATCGATGTACTTGGCATCTCCATTCCCGGTCCACCGTCAGCAGCCTCCAGCCTCCTCTTCTTTCAGCAGTCATCACCTGCAGCCGTTGCCAGCACCAGCCTCCTTCAGCAGCAGCACCCTCCAGCAGCAGCACCCTCCAGCAGCAGCACCCTCCAGCAGCAGCACCCTCCTCCAGCAGCAGCACCCTCCTCCAGCAGCAGCACCCTCCTTCAGCAGCAGCCATATGAGGCTGAATAAAGCTTTTTTAAAGTGTATATTTTGTTAAAAATAAACATTTTGGATGCATGACCATGTTTTAGGCTCATCCTTCATTCACTGCTGTAGAGTAGCCTATTCAGTAGGCTATTATTTGTTTAAGACTGAATAATACCTTTGAAGAACAATCATTAAACTAGTGTGTATATTACAATACAAAGGAATCTATCCTAGCATGCCATCAAGCATTAAAAAGTAGCGCTAGGCTAGTTGTACAGTACAGATGAGTTAACACGGAACAGTACACAAAAAAACAAAGTACAGTCAACATGTCACATAATGAAATGTTAGTATATCCCAAAATTCAATGAAATATTAAATGAAATATTTATCACAAACGCCACCTCATTTCTACTAGTGCTAGCAGTTAAGTCATATCATACAGAAAAAGCCGACTAAGGATGGCTGACACGGTCAGGTTCAGCGGATAAAAACCAAAATAACAATAAAAACACATAATCAATCTAAATCCTGCTTGTTAGTTACCCAGCATCATTGATATATAAGCTGCTAGCGATTCATTACTGAAATCTTACCTTCAAAGCTGACGAAGTCGCGCTAGCTAACTAGCAGGCAATGCTAGCAAAATTGGTTGTAACAACCAAGATAAAATATAGATAATTACGCTGTGCATATACAAATGAAGACCAGTATAAGCATCATAAAGGGCCTCTGATACAATATAGACAGTTTACAATTCAAAAGAGTTCGATATTTCAGCAACTTACCTCTGGAACTAATCGACGCGCCGTAATGTAAGTGAATGACGTTCAACGCCCAAATGACAATATTTTGAACTATTTCGATGTCCATACCCCAGAAGTAGGCGCCGCCATTTTTTACAACGGAGGTCTATGGGAGTGTCGTAACTCTTATCTCTCTAGGGCTCTGGCTGCAACCATAGACTGCTAGCCGCAGATCCTCTCAATAGTTCCCGGAAGTTAGTGGCAAGCTAACTTCCGGGGAACTATTGAAATGCTCCACGATCCGCCATTGCTGTAAAAAACTGGTCCATTGGAGTGAACGGAGATGTCGTAACTCTTCTATTACATGGCTCTGCCCTTGTTCTTATTATACATCCATGCTCTGCCCCCAGTAAAAAAATCCCCACTACACCACTGATCCTATGGGAACCTTTGGTTCTTATCACCTGTGGCTATCAGGATTACATTCACTGGAGGTTTCTCAATACTCGAATTTCCCTCCTCGACTCCTCGACTCCTCGACTCCTCTCCTCGACTCCTCGGTCCTCCGGTAGTGACCTGGAAATGGATTTTGGCGCGCCATGTTGAAGGACATCTAATTTCTCTAAATGCACATCGAGGACCGAGCATCGAGCATCGAGGAGGCTCTCTGGAGGAGCTCTAACCGAGGAGACACTGGGTCCTTCTCACTTCGGTTAAATGGATTCCTTGCGTCCCTCACTTGCGTCGTTTCCCTGTGACTAGTCCCTCCCACCAGGGAAGCATGGAGAGATGCAAGGGCTGCTTCTCAGGTCGACTATTTTCATTTCCTCGCTCCTCGGTCCTCGGTCTCACCGGAAGTTGATTTGCCTGCGCCATCTTGAGTACCGTCCCATGGCTCTTATTTCTGCTGGAGGAGCGAGGAGCGAGGAGCGAGGAGCGATCATGGAGGAGCGATAACCGAGGAACCACCAGACCATCCTCTGATGAAATCCTCAGATACTCACCCCGCCCCCTTACTGTGTATCGCTCACTGATTGGACGAGGCAGTGCATGCACTGATCTGATGCTTCTTGACATGAGCAGAGCAAGCGGCAAACTGTGGGGTAGAGCCGGGAAGCCAATACGGAAGTGCCACACACTGCAGTTCATATATTGGCCGATAGGCGATGGCTGCAGAAAGGAGCAATTTCCATAGACCCCATGTTAAAATGCCCAACTTTACAGCAGAAAAAAACATGATTCTACCCCTGGCTCCATACATTTGATTATCGATATAGTTAGATTCCACCTTCATGATTTTGGATCTGTGAGTGAATTGTTTTCTAACGCGACCCTTTTATTTATATTAGGTCTTAAAGTTTGTGCATAAATTAGGGCGTGGTCACATTGAGTGACGGCTCTGTCAAGTGCCTGCCGCTGTTAGCTTCTTGTCTCTCTGCTAGCTGCTCCGTGAAGCTAGCTACAGGGACTCTGCCTGCTCAGCTCATCCAGGAAACACAACTTGTAGCCGGCCGTGGTTGTTTGTTCTTCATGCTTATATATCGGACTATTGTGACTCGCTCTGCGGTTAAAACAGACGGTGCATGAATGCGGTTTTGCGGTAAGTGAAATTCTAGTGCTTTATTTATGTGTTAATGATTTTAATCAGCCACGTAATGAATGGTAAGGCTTGGGTTAGCATGTAAGCTAGTGGTAGCTACATCGGTGCTAACGATTGTAATCGTAGCCTCCAAGTTAAAATCATAGACTGTATATAAAGGTTAAAACGAAATAGACAAGTGTTAAGTGGGATAATACTGTTGAACAAACGGCTTCTGTTTGAGGTTGACAAAATAAGGTTACATCCTTGTAACTTAGGAGATATTTTATTATGTAGGTAGAACTGTATGCATCTAAGGTTCATTTAAATTGGCTACGCTCAAGTATGTAGACAAGCTAATGTCGAAGTAGTGTATGTGAAATCAACCTCACAATAAGATGTGTGTATATTACAATTATTAATGTCATATTTCAAGATGATTACTTAGATATTACAATATGGTTGGTTGAGCTGGAGTTCATTATTGAGCTTACACGTTAACGTCACCATCATCTGAAGAACGAACCCAAACCTTGTTGTTTTTATTAATTGCATTACCAAATGGGTATCAAATAAACAGTAAGCATTGGTAACACAACTTTCAAAGTTACAGTAAAATAAAAAGGACCCTGACTCGGACAATACACAATCCAACATGTTCAACAGAAGAGAATCAGTTATATTGTTTGTACACATGGTACTTTACATATATATCTGTTTGTTTAAGGTGTCCAGGTGATGCAGACAGGCTGGACCAGAGAGTCAGAGACAGAACTGTACTCCTCACAGCAGTGAACTTCAGCTCAGGTACAAAGACTCTTTTTTCATACTGTACAAAGAATCAAGAAAGATATTGGTTTAAATAAATGAAGTATTGACTTGAATACACTGATATACATTCCATTAAACAATACTAAATACTAGATCACCACACATCAGTTAAGTTGAGGGGTTTTTCCATGCAAAAAGTTACATTTAGATATTTAGCAATATGACTTTGTCAGCTTTCTAATTTAATGTATTGAAGGCAAAGATATTTAACACATAGTGAGAACTGCTACTATTTATCTCTCAATATTGTCTGTAAAAAACGTGGTAAAAGTTATTATTTCAGTGAGACAACAGAGCAAGCTTCTACAGTTGCACTACGTTTTGATAACAGTTATATTATTTTGATAATAACATATATTTCAATGTTGATGAACTTCATACTGTTCATTCATAATCTGATTGTCTTTGTAGCTCACTGTTGAAATAAAATAAAAACATTACAATTACAAAATAATTATATCTACAGCCCCTAAACACACAAACACACCGCTTTCATAAATAACACACTTGTTCTGCAATAATATGTTTTATGTTTCCTGTCATTTTTGTTAGGAAAGGACATGCCTGAAAGACATGACATTTTCTCCTGCTCTGAGGGTCAAGAAGAACATCCAAGAGGAACATTAAAAGCTGATGTTATGAGATTTTAAGACCAGTACAGGACATTCACTAAGAAACTACTTTTATTGTAAAAACACAGTCAGCTGATCGAATGCAGCTATTTCCACATCTACACTCCATCCGCTGATTATTTCTATTTGCCTCACTTTATGAGCTTCACAACATGTACCTTGTTTTGCAACGTCACAAATAAATGGGGCCAATCTTCAGTCAGATGTGAATGTGTAATCTAACATTTTCAGTAAGAATGGACAAAAGGAGAGCAAATACAAATACAATTTATTGAAATGTGAACCAAAAGTTAATCAAATGTTTTAAATAAAAAGCACATATGGACAAAAGGTGTAAACCTATTAAATGTATAAGTAAACACATTTAGTCAAATAAAGTGACCGACTAGGCCTGTGCAGTTGGTATCAGCTTTGCCCAGCATGGGCTCCTCCATCAGGCCTGGTCCTCCTCGCAGAGGAAAGACCCTCAGTCCTCCTCGCAGAGGGAAGACCCTCAGTCCTCTCCAGACCAACAGACAGGACGTCCATCACACGGAGGTTTCTCCCTGAAGTCTCTGCTGCTCTCTGGACACCATGCTGTCTCAATCCGTCCACACTGAATATGAGATTGGGAAAATGAAAATAATAAATGCTTTAGACAATAAGAAACATAAAGTTGACTGTTGAGTTGCTCAGTTTTTTTAGATTGTCAATACTATTACTGTATAACTAATATCTCAGGTTAAGAGGCACCTTCAAATAAAGATTGGCCTTTAAATACATTTTGTCTTTTGAATTGTTTGTCTAAAGTCAAGGATCTATAACTTGTACTTAGTTTTAATGATACAGTCTGGTTATTATGCTGTTTGGAGGAGGCCTCACAGGTAAGAGCGCTAACTAGCTTCCATCACATGTACCTTAGCTTGACTTAAATGTATTAAACGTATAGTTAAGTGATATCAAAATATAAATAACTAATGTCATGCAAACATATTAATATTTGCTTGATTCCAGTGTTGAATTTAGCACAATTGCATACAAACGTTAAGGGGTTTTAAGATTCTGAAGTATTATGTTAAAACTCAATAACTTAGATTATTATTTATAGTTTTGCTGAATAGTTTCATGTCCGCTTACCTTAGAAACGTAAAATGCGACGGCAGCGTGCAGATGGGGAGCATGTTAGCTTAGCTTGGTAGCTTCAGCTAGCTCTGGCACTTCCAGCTCGGTGGCAGGAGGTCCCGCCTCTTTGCCCTTATTTGGAGCAGCCTGGAGAAGGCGGGAGTTGAACTCTGACCTCACTGTCGAGCCGTTAGTGGCCGACTCCGCCTACTAAGGGCTTCACGGAAACTCTGCAGAATCCTATGGGTGACGTCACGGACCCTACGTCCATTTATATATACAGTCTATGGAGCAGAGTGAAGAAAATACATGAACCTCACGGGAGTCACTCCTCAGTTTATACCGTGTTTTGTTTCAATTCATGTATCATTTAGTTACAAATATGTGATATATCTGAACAACAAAGTGGTCAAAAATCAATTTAATTTTTTTGGAAACATTTTCATGATCGCTTTTTTCGTTTTACATTTTCATTATTGTCATTTCCATTGAAATGTTAATTTACTACATATCCAAACAAACAAACAAAGTGTGCAATCCAATGAATGTTAATCTAACTGGGTTTTGATAGATAACATATCTCTTTTTCTTCTCTCAATTATTTTATTTCTATTGTGCACTCTAATCAATATTAATCTAACTATTGTTCGTTTATAAATTTTAAGAATGGCGTTTATCTTTTTTGAGAATTAGTTCTTATTTTATTTTTTATTGGGGTCTACAACAGATGATACACATGTTTGTGTCAGTAAATGTGTACGAACAGAGGCGGGGGGGGTGTGGAAATAACGGGGACAGAGCTGCTGTCAGACGATCAGCTGTGCAGCGTCATCACAAACGGACGTCGCTTCACGTGACGCTCCGGAGGAAAGGACGTCCCATTGCTCTTAAAACTCATTTCCCTGCTTCTCGTGGTTTCCTTGCGTCTCTCCATGCTTCCCTTGTGGGAGGGACTAGTCACAGGGAAACGACGCAAGTGAGGGGCGCAAGGAAACCACGAGAAGCAGGGAAATTAGCAATGGGACGTCCTTTCCTCCGGAGCGTCACGTGAAGTGACGTCCGTTTGATGACGCCGCACAGCTGATCGTCTGACAGCAGCTCTGTCCCCGTTATTTTCACAAACACCCCCGCCTCTGTTAGTACACAATTGACTGACACAAACATTTGTATCATCTGTTGTAGACCCCAATAAATAAAATAAAATAAGAACTCATTCTCAAAAAAGATAAACGCCATTCTTAAAATGTAAACGAACATTAGTTTGATTAATATTGATTAGAGTGCACAAAATAAATAAAATAATTGAGAGAAGAAAAAGAGATATGTTATCTATCAAAACCCAGTTAGATTAACATTCATTGGATTGCACACGTTGTTTGTTTGTGTGGATATGTAGCACATTAACATTTGAATAGCACTTAATGACTGACTGAATGGAAATGACAATAAATGAAAATGTAAAACGAAAAAAGCGATCATGAAAATGTTTCCAATAAATGAATAAAATGATTTTTGACCACTTTGTGTTCAGATATATCACATGTTTGTAACTAAATGATACATTAATAGAAAAACACGGTATAAACTGAGGAGTGACTCCTGTGTAGGTTGTATTTTCTTCACTCCGCTGGGAAACTGCTCTCATGTCAAGAAGCATCAGATCAGTGCATGCACTGCATCGTCCAATCAGTGAGCGATACACAGTAAGGGGGGGGGCGAGTGTCTGAGGATTTCATCGAAGGATGGTCTGGTAGTTCCTCGATTATAGCTCCTCCATTATCGCTCCTCGATCCTCGCTCCTCCGGCAGAAATAAGGCCATTGGGACGCTACTCAAGATGGCGCAGACAAATCAACTTCCGGTGAGACCGAGGAGTCCTCGGTCTCACCGGAAGTTGATTCGATGAAATCCTCAGACACTCGCCCCGCCCCCTTACTGTGTATTGCTCACTGATTGGACGAGGCAGTGCATGCATCTGATGCTTCTTGACATGAGAGCAGTTTCCCAGCAGAGTGAAGAAAATACATGAACCTCACGGGAGTCACTCCTCAGTTTATACCGTGTTTTGTTTCAATTAATGTATCATTTAGTTACAAATATGTGATATATCTGAACAACAAAGTGGTCAAAAATCTTTTTCTTCATTTATTGTAAGCATTTTCATGATCGCTTTTTTCGTTTATACATTTTAAGAATGGCGTTTATCTTTTTTGAGAATGAGTTCTTATTTTATTTAATGTATTTGGGTCTACAACAGATGATATAAATGTTTGTGTCAGTAATGTGTACTAACATGTACTACAGCGTCTCCAGCGCTTTCGAGCAGCAATGGCCGGCCGTGGCCCAACCTCTCATTTCCCTGAGGTGGAGAATTGACCAATAGCCGTAGCACTGACGTCAGTAAAGTGTTAAAATCTGGATCAGTCTGTATCAGATCCGTTTCAGCCCCCTTTTTTAGAGATTTGGGTATGGAGGAAAATAGAGAGGGTTGTGTTTTCTGACACTTGGTGAGTTCCCTGGAACACCGGGGACACATATTCATGTATAAAAGACGTACAAAAGTGCATTTTGCATGATATTCTGATTCCATAGATGTGTCTCCCATCACCCAAAACCCCTGACTATTCTCTCAACTCAGTATTTACATGTATATTGCATTCAAAGAAAATCAGTAATATCTTTAACTAACCCTTAGATGCATGAGTGACTGGACCCTACACTCTTCCATAAGTGGGTCTAAAAGGACCCGTATTAGAATAATATGTGTTTTTATGCCATTTTTGTCATTTTGGTTAAGAAAAATCACTTGTATAATATTTAGTATTATATTTTGGTTCACACTAGAAATATTTTATATTTAATTTTTTTTACATTTTGAAAAAACCCGTTTTGAAAATATTGATGGAAAGATCTCCGCTATTCTGAGACCCTCACAGTATTCCAGTCCCATTTGAAAACTCTCCTCTTGTCTACTCATAGCCCACCCCCATCAATCCATGCCGGTTGATCAAGTGTGATGATAGTCCTATACCGCCCACCCTAACGATACGATACGATACGATATTACTTTATTGTCAGATCAAGTCTGAAATTTGACTTGCGTCACAGCAGCTCCATGTCCAACATCAACAGACAAATATGCATACACAAATACATGAAACACAAACATTTAACATAACAGCACAATCAGTGAGAGAAAAACATGCTCAAAGAGCCTTCAGCGTGCATTTGGTCTGGGATTTAGCTCTGTATTTACTGTGAGGACTGACTGATGCACAAAGGAGTGCTTCAGTCTGACTTTATTGAATCGTGGGACCCTGTATCTCCGATTAGATGGTAGCAGTTCATATTCACTGTTCAGAACATGGTTTGGGTCGGAGATGATGTTGTTGGACAGCCTCACTAGGTTGTTATGATAGACTGAGTCATAGAGTCTCTGACAGGGTTGACCAACAATCTTTGAGCAGATCTTTTACAGGTGGAGTAGTTTTGATTTTAACGCTGCTGACAGACATTTGTACCAGGTAGTATTGCAGTACTGTAGAATGGACATGATCACAGATGTAAAGAACAACAGAAGAATTTCTCTGCTCGCCCAAAGACCTAAGACGGCGGAGAAAATAAATTCTTTGTTTTGTCCTTTTGCACAGATAATCAATGTGATCCTTCCATGACAGCAGATGGTCAATAATTACACCCAGGTATTTGTATGAAACTCCCTGCTTGATCTCATCTGTATGGATGACAATGGGGACTTTATGGGAGTCAGATGGTGAGCCAAAAATGATTTCCTCAGTTTTCTTGGTGTTGATCTCAAGAGCATTGTTATCAGTCCACTCGACCACCTGATTTACAGCCTGTTGGTGCAGCTCAGGGTCGTCTGTGTTACTGAGCAGAGATAGTATTGCAGTATCATCAGAGTACTTAATGATGAATTTGATTTGGTGTGTTGGTACGACAATCATCAGTGTAGAGAGTAAAGAGCACAGCTGAACTCACGCAGCCCTGGGGGGCCCCTACATTGGTTGTGATGGCAGATGACAGGGTTTTGTTAACCTTCACAAGTTGCTCTCTACTGGTGAGGAAAGCAGCATACCAGTAAATCAGGTATGGATTTACTTCCATTTTGGCCATTTTTGACACCAAGATGTCTGCTTGTATTGTGTTGAATGCTGATGAGAAGTCTAGGAAGAGGGCTCTTGCATAAGTGTTACGTTTGTCTAAATGTTTAGTGATGATGTGAACCAAAGTGGCCACAGCATCTTCCGTACCGCACCCTTGTTTATAGGCAAATTGGTATGGATCAAATTTGTCTTGTGTTGTACTGATAAGGAATCGGAGCAGAATTTTCTAGTGATTTCATAATCACTGATGTGAGGGCTATTGGTCTGTAGTCCTTATGTTCTTTTGGGCATGGAATTTTGGGCAGCGGTTTGATGTGGGAAGTTTTCCATGACAGAGGGATGGTGTGCGTGTCAATGGAAGCCTGAAAGATGGGTTGCCACACTGGAGCCAGCTCAGTAGCAAAGTTTTTCAGCAGAAAACCGCTGCACCCATCTGGCCCAGCCGCTTTCTTGGTGTTAGTGCACTGAAATGTTTTTCTGACCTCTTCGACACTGATGGTAATTGTGTCAGAGGAAGTAGGTATTATGATTTCGAGCATTTCAGTGCACTTTGCAGAATTATCCAGTGACTCGAAACGGGTAAAGAACGTGTTTAGTTCGTTAGCAAAACAAAATTCATTTTCTGTCACAATGGGTTTAGCTGAGGGTGACATTCCTGTCATGGTTTTCATGGTGTCCCATTTTTGGGGGTTTTTTGGCTTTAAAAGCATTTTCCAAAAGCTCTCTGTGTGCCAGTTTTGATTCCCTCAATTTGACTTTCAGTTCTTGCTCTGTCTGTTTAAGTGCTCCATAGTCTTTGTTTTTGAAAGCTATTTTCCTGGTGTTTATAACGGTTTTAATGTCCTTGTCACATAAGATTTATTATTTGGATAGATTTGTATTTCTTTAGTGGGAACAACTAGTTCTACACAGAAGTTGATATAGTCATTGGTAACAGTAGTTATTTATCTAGTGAACCTTCCTGAAAAATGTCCCAATCTGTCAAATCAAAACAGGCTTTCAACTGTTCCCTACTTTCATTTGTCCATGTCCTTATTACTTTCTTTTCCGGTTTACTTCTCTTCAGTTTGGTTTTATACACTGGTATCATATTCACAACATTATGATCAGAGTTCAGTATTGGTGGTCTACATTTAGTCACATAGGCTCCTTTAACATTAACAAAGCTTTTGTCCAGGATATTGTCTTTTCTGGTGTGATCCTTAACATACTGTTCGAACCCAGGTAACACAGTCTCCAGGCGACATTGGTTCATGTCCCCGAGCACTATTGCCGGTGCATAACCTTCCCTTATATTGTAAAGTGATGTTGAGTCCTTGAAAAGCCCTATACAAATAATCTATTATTATTTGTTACGGTTGCTGTTTGTCTGCTCCTTAATCTGCTGGGATTGTTTGCAGCTGTGTGCGTGTGTGTGATTATGCAAATGAGCTGTGTGGTTGCCCCAACATCATTAGCTGCCCATCCCCTGGTCCGCCTCTGAAGATGGGGATTGGATTGACGTCGTCCAATCGCAGCGACAGCCGGCGCACACTGCTGGGGAGGGTACAAAGGCCGCGGACTATCACCACTCTGGAGGCTCTGTATTGTGGGACAGACGCCTCTCGCTACTTACTTTCGTTCTGTGGTTAACTTGTGTGGTCTGTGTCAGGTAGTGTGATATTGTGTATTAGTAGTGCCTAGAGTAGCTTAGTTAGAGGTTAGAGTAGTTTATATAGTGTTTAGAGTAGCTTAGGGTTTTGTGACTGTTGCCTTTAGTTTAGCTGTGTGTTTTGTATAAATTCCCTGTGTTAGTCTGTACCACTTTTAAAGTGAGGTTTTGTTTGTTCTTTATTTAGTGTGAGTGTTATTTCTTTGTATGTACACAGATTCCTTTTTAAGAGTCCTCCTTTTGTTCGGTTATTCGTCAACTGGTGCCCTTTTGGCCTTTTTTTTGTTTCAGGCTGCCTGCCTGCCATTTTGTTTAACGCTGCTATAAATCACTTATAATTATACCAATATCAATCTGGTCGTGTCGCTTCCCTTTTGGTTCCCCTAGCCCAGGGGTCGGCAACCCGCGGCCCACGGGCCGCATGCGGCCCTTTAAGCCCTCTGCTCTGGCTCCCTTGAGTTTAGACAAAAATAAGAAGGAAATAAAATAAAAGTATTTGTAGGACTATTTATATTTTGTTGCATGGTTGAAAATGTTTCGTATCTTGTATTTTGAGGTGATACTGTGTTACATAAATAGAAAACAAAACGGTTTTAATTAGCGTTTAGTATTCGTCACATCCTGCTACGGTCCGCGCGAGCGCCTTTTCTTGGAGGCGAATAACCTGACCCCCGGCTCGATGAGCGAACTATGGATAAATCAAAGAAAATAAAAGTACCGGAGGAACACAGGATTTAATTATGTGTGGACAGAGTTATCTGCTTTCACAGCAAACGATGCTGGTTTACCGGTATGTTTGATATGTAGAGAGTATTGTCAACGGTGGTGCAGCCTTTACGTATCGAGGAACAACACAGGAGAGGAAGACAGCTGATGATCTTCAGTCATAATTCAATGGGGTATGTAATTTATTTCAGAAAACACTTTTTGTTATATTCCATGGAATGCTCTTAACGTCCCGATAGCAATGAATATATTAAATGCTTTGACAATAAATACATACAAAATGTATCTCTGGAAGCCGTAGCGCTGTAAAAAGCACGACCAATCATCTGAGCCGGTCCGGCTAAAGTAACTGGATGGCCTAACTGCCTGTCAGCTTTCCATCTGTGCACAAACTTATCTCGTGCCCTCATTGGTCATGTGCGCGTTCGTGTGTGTTGGAGGAGGGACTCTGTAAGAAAGTCTGAAGGAAGAGGCATATTTTTTCCGGTTGTGTATTTTCAAATTCTAGCGCACTCGAGCTGGTTTCTCCATTCTTACCTACCCTACCTTTAACTCTTTTCAGGGTGTAGCTATAAGTTTTATTTATTTCAAAGTGGGCCCATAATATATTTTTTCCCTTCAAATGTGCAGAGGACTCCAAGTGCTGTGTTTAATTTATTTTAAAGTAGGCCTGTGTATTATTTTTAATTCTCCTTATAAGAGTTATTTTTTCTTATTAGAGGTTAACAGTTTTATATCATGTAATAATAGCCTAATAAATGCAAACAAACTGTAGTTTTTGTCTGATATAACAATACAAAACTATGAAATATGTTTTGCGGCTCCAGACAAAAAATGTTTTGGGAAAAAGGAGCAAAATGGCTCTTTTGGTCAAAAAGGTTGCAGACCCCTGCCCTACCCCAATAGGGAACGTAACACGTGGGGCTCGTCCGGGATATTAACTACTTTCCTGGGGTTATAAGTGGGTTTTTTATTGCTAAATCTATTTGGTGGACTTTGTGTGCAGGTTTAGTTGAGTATGGCACTTTTCGATTTTGAGTCGTTTTTGGTGGTCTGTCCTTCTTATGAGCAGCTAGACCGGTGTGGTAAAGATGATTTACGTGAGCTAGCGCAACATTTCAGTCTTGCAGTGACTAGGCAAACATTAAAAAAGAGTTAAAGGCTCTGGTGGTGGATGAGTTGGTGGAAAGGGGTTCTCTGGTGTTGCCTGCTCAAGCTGAGCTCACTGTGCCTAATGTCCTTGCTAAGGGAGAGGGTAGTGACAGCAAGGGGAGCAAGCAGTGTAAAGCCCGTCCGCGCGCCTCGCTATAGTCCACCGTCTCCTGGTAGTCTAGATTCCCGGGAAGGGAGTAGACTCAAAGTCCGTCTCGCCCGGCTCCAGTTGGAAGCTAAGGACAGGCAGCTTCAGTGGGAAGCTAAAGACAGGGAGAACAGGCAGTTTCAGTTGGAACTACGAAAGGTAGAAATGGACAGGAGAGTCCGGATACGTCAGCTGGAGCTAGACTCCGAGCTGCGCGCCTCCGGTGCTTTTGGCCATGTCGGAGGAAGCTCCCCTTCATTCTCATCCACCTGCCTTCAACGTAGGGAAAAATATTGCATTAGTGCCGGTTTTCCGTGAGACTGAAGTGGATGCGTATTTTGGTGCGTTTGAACGTATTGCAGCGGCACTACGGTGGCCGGCTGAGGCCAGGGCTCTGATGGTAACGTGTAAATTACATGGGAGAGCTCAGGAGGCGGTTGCTGCTCTTTCGCTGGAGGACAGTCTAGATTACGACTTGGTGAAGGGGGCCATACTTAGAGTGTGTGAGTTAGTCCCTGAAGCTTACCGGCAAAAGTTTTGACACCATAGGAAGAGTCCTGATCAAACGCATGTAGAGTTCGCTCGGAAAAGGGAATGTGTTTTGCTAAGTGGATTGCCTCATGTAATGCTACAGATTATTCTTCCTTGAAGGAATTGATTATGTTGGAGGAATTTAAGAAATGTTTGCCTGAGCATGTTATGTACGGAAGAGGATTAGGGCCACATAAAAATTTTTGTGAGGATTTGAAAAAATATTATTATTTTTTGTTCTGAGAAAAATCAGAATTCTGACTTTAATCTCAGAATTCTGACTTTAATCTCAGAATTCTGACTTTTTTCTCGGAAAAAAAAATATTTTTTTTTATTGGGAGAAAAAAAGTCAGAATTCTGACTTTAATCTCAGAATTCTGACTTTATCTCAGAATTCTGACTTTAATCTCAGAATTCTGACTTTTTTCTCGGAAAAACAAAATATTTTTTTTTGGGAGAAAAAAGTCAGAATTCTGAGATTAAAGTCAGAAATCTGACTTTTTTCTCCAAAAAAAATAGTTTTTTTTTGGGAGAAAAAAGTCAGAATTCTGACTTTAATCTCAGAATTCTGACTTTTTTCTCAGAATTCTGACTTTATCTCAGAATTCTGACTTTTTTCTCAGAACAAAAAAAAAAAAATTTTTGGGAGAAAAAAGTCAGAAATACCGGTAACTGTCGAACCAGCTTCACTGCGATTTACACATTGCAGTAGGCAACAATGGAGGACGTGAGTGAATTTCTGCGCGCCAGAGGGGTCCAAGAGGAAACCATATTGCAAATGGAAGAACAAAAGGTGAGTTATAAATATATAAGTGTGTTTTGGGCGTTCGTAAAAACAACGAAAAGGCGTTAGAATATGAAATGCAGACATTGATGAGCTAGCAGCAAGTGCATTAGCTTATATGCTATGGCTCCCCCCATCTAATTCAGTAAATAATGGTTTAGTTCGTTGACACGCAAGTTTGTGCTTGTTGGAACAGTGGCGACTAACCAAGAGCAACAGCCTGGTGGTTTTCATGTTTCTGTAGAGGATTTCATTAAGTGTGTTTAACAAGGCAGCTAGCAGCTAGCTGAGAGCCTGACAGCTACCGCTCACCAGCCTGGCGGGGAAAAACCATGGGAAATACATATCGCCCAAACTTCTTTTTGTTTGCCATCATTACTTCAAATTCTTTTTGCCTGTAACAGTTTAGAGATCAGTGGTCAAAGTACAACGCAAGGAGGCAGTTGCTAATTATATTCCCAAAATTCGCCCAGTAAAACCCCTCTCGGTACTGTAGCATTGTTACCACAGGGGTTTGGGCCATTGTCCTTGTATCCCACAATCACAGAATTATCAGCATATGAATATGAATCCTGCTGTACTGTCTGAAGGAGATTAAAACAGCAGGACAGTGTTGGTAATTGTATCTAGTATCGCTGCGTATCATGTCAGTCTCTAACGTTAACGTTACTGAAAGCTGCCGTTGGTGGGCCGCTGGCTCTGGCATAGGTGGGCCGTGGACTTTCACAGCGCCGGTACCGCATCCGCCGCCGCAAACACCCGCCGTTGCGAGGCTCTGGTGGCTCCGGCAGGTCCGGTGCAGCGGTGCTGTGAAAGTCCACCGCCGTTGCGAGTCTCCGGCTGTAATAATCCACTTTAAAAACACTTTTAAGGGTTATACTTATGTGAAGGTTATAAACTTTAGGGTAACCAGGGAAACTAGTAGTTTCTGTTTTTTTCTAATAAAGTGACAACAGTACCATCATGGCAAAAACTGGCTTTTTAAGGGTTAATATTCTGAAAATTAATGAATGTTTTGTATTATGAACAGGACTGATTTGGTCTGCGAAATGGCAAAATAGTATATATCTATATATAACGATGTACAAGGGTTGACAATAGTTATACAATGTGCACAAACTTCATTGTGTTTTCTTTTCTTTCTTCTTTGCAGATTGACAGCGACGTCATTGGTCTTATGGATGATGCCACTCTTCAAAAATACATCCCCTCCTACGGAGACCGAATAGCCATCTTTAATCATTGTAGAAGTAAAAGGCCCACATCAAAGCGAAAAAAAGGCCTTTATGAAAGACTGAGGGAAAAAATGACAGTGAGATCGGAAAGTTCTCAAGGAAACGCATCAGGTACAGAAACAAGAAAAACACAGACAAAGAAGCTGAAAGCCACAAGAAATATTGAAATAGGCTGGATTCACAATGACACTAACACAACCAAACAAGTAAGGGCAAAACAAGGAGGTGGCACTAGAAAATTAAACTATCAACTAATGCTGGTTTGAATGAAATCCTTGAAACAGGAAAGACACTATTTTTTCCTGATGGAATATCACCTAAAGGACCTGAATCAGAGTTCGACTTTGAGGTGTGGGATTTTAAACAAAACTGCCTTACAGCTGAAACATGCCCTTCAATTAGCACAATGTACGAAACTGTGCAAATGACAATGTTGCGATTTTACATTGCCACAAAGCGAAAACCTTCTGCAAACGCTGACAGCGACACAGTTGAAGAGACTTCTGAGTTTAATCTTGTCTCGGGTGAAAATGACGACTACACAGATGTCATTATTGTTTTGGACGACATACAGCGATCACTAAACATTTCTAGTGATCCTGAAATCACCTTTGGTCCTCATTTCGGCATCGAGGAAGATGAAGAAGACACACTCATATTTGAGAATGTTCCTGTCCCCGCCAGTCCACTTGAGGCAGAGAAACAACTAACAATCACTGTACATCATGCAAACACCCTAGCTGACATGATTACTGCCTTTTCTGATGCAGAGATTTTAAACAAATCATTGAATGTGAGGCGCATTCTCCCAGATAACAAGGAAGAAGCAGGCAGTGGTTCTGGGGTACTGAGGGATGTTCTCAGCTGCTTCTGGCAAGAATTCTATGAGAGATGCACACTTGGGACAACAGTTAAAGTGCCCTTCATTCGCCATGATTTTCCTGCTGAAACATGGAAGGCAATTGGAAGAATCCTTTTGAAAGGTTACCAAGATTGTGAATATTTCCCAAACAAACTTGCACTGCCTTTCCTTGAACAGGTGCTGTTTGATAATGTGTACAGTGACCTCAAAGCATATTTTATGCAATTTGTGAGCAGCCAAGAACGTGAAGTTTTGATGCAAGCGCTGACTGATTTCACTGCAGTTGACACTGATGACCTTTTGGAGGTTCTCGACAGCTATGGCTGTAGAAGGAAAGTCAGCGCAGAGAATCTTCCTAAAATAATTGAAGAAATTGCCCACAAAGAGATGGTCCAAAAACCAATGTTCGTTATTGACTGCTGGAGGGAGATTAACCATCAACATCTCAACCTCAGTCCAGAGGCACTGACTAAGTTGTTGTCTGACCTGCAACCCACCACAAAAAAAGTCTGCAAACTACTGAAATGTGATGTTGATTTGACTACAAACCAAAAAGAGGTAGCAAATCATCTGAAAAGATTCATCAGAGAGCTAGATGAGAGTAAACTTCAGAAGTTTCTACGGTTCTGCACAGGATCTGATCTCATTGTGACAGACAGCATCTACGTGGGATTTGAGAAAATGACAGAGTTCACAAGAAGACCGATTGCACACACATGTGGGAATATTCTGCACATAGCTGACAGCTATGAGAACTTCCCAGATTTCCGTTCAGAATTCAATGCAGTTCTTGAGAGCAATGTGTGGGTTATGGACATTGTTTAGACTCCAACAACAATAACCAAACCAATCCAAACTGTTAAGAGTTTTTCATGTTCGAAGTAGTTGTGCAGAATTGCAAGTAATGGTGTGCTATACTGTATATTTGGGAAGCACTTCACCAGGACCTTTAATAGTTATAGAGAAGTCCAGCTGGCCAGAAGGGAGCCCATCTTTCACTACACAAACTTGGTGGTGTGTTCACAAACTACAACAAACTTGCATATTGACTATTATTCTCCAGTTGCAGAACACAAACCTGACTTGACAGAAATGTAATTTGTTCATGTAATTCAAGACCTTTTAATACTGCTAAGATGTTTAAGGATTCAAACAAGAACAGTGGCATGCTTCATTGTTCTTATATGGAAACAGACAGTTGTAAAATACAATGTACTGTTTGCTCCCTCTTACTTTTTGTGTAAATTGTAAAATGATATGCCACTTACCCAGGTGAATAACTTGTGTAAAAGCATGAATGTGTAACTAACCCCTTATCTGACCATTGACTGGAATATAAAGTTGCAAAGCAAGTGCCTTGTTCAAAGCATACTTGTTTATTTAGAACATATTTTATACTAGTGTAAAAAGTAATTAAGACATGTGCCAGTGCAATAACAATTATTAAAGTATCCAAAAATAAAAGATAGGTTTTGTTGCACACAACAATGACTGCAAAACAGATGTTGAGACTTAATACAATTTACCTTCAGAATGTCTTTCAGTATCAAAGCAATACTTGCAATCTTAGTAAAAAGCAAACAATTGTAATCATAACTTCTCATAACTAAGATAACTGGTAGAAGACTAGTTCAGTCTGTTTATATGCACATCTGAGAGGTGTGTGTGTGTGTGTGTGTGTGTGTGTGTGTGTGTGTGTATCTACTTGTTTAGAAGAACCAACCAGTCCACCACTTGAAACTTTAACAAGACATTTGGAATCAAGGCAATGTGACACCTGAGGAAACATTTGATCATACAACATTTTAAGCATTATTTTTAAGATATTTGTTCCGTTTCTATATTTCACATCTTGTTTATTTAGAACATATTTTATACTAGTGTAAAAAGTAATTAAGACATAATCTTAAAATAATGCTTAAAATGTTGTATGATCAAATGTTTCCTCAGGTGTCACATTGCCTTGATTCCAAATGTCTTGTTAACGTTTCAAGTGGTGGACTGGTTGGTTCTTCTAAACAAGTAGATACACACACACACTTTCCCTATACACACACACACACACACACACACACACACACACACACAACACACCACACACAACACCTCTCAGATGTGCATATAAACAGACTGAACTAGTCTTCTACCAGTTATCTCAGTTATGAGAAGTTATGATTACAATTGTTTGCTTTTTACTAAGATTGCAAGTATTGCTTTGATACTGAAAGACATTCTGAAGGTAAATTGTATTAAGTCTCAACATCTGTTTTGCAGGCATTGTTGTGTGCAACAAAACCTATCTTTTATTTTTGGATACTTTAATAATTGTTATTGCACTGGCACATTACAGGCAGATATTTGTTCCGTTTCTATATTTCACATCTTGTGGATCAACCAATAATTAAAAAAAAAAGCAAAGCAAAAGGGCTGTAATTTTCCGGTCATCCTTGTGCGGAATTCTCATGTTTTGTTAAATGTTACTTTTAACATTGAAATGTAAGTTAAGGTTACATTGTGAATCAAATGTATTTTCTTACACCACATTTGTATGCAGGCCTTCAATTGAATGTTGATAAAGTTTCCTATTCTTATGGGTATAAAGTGATTGAATAAATAAGCTTTACAATAGTTGTTCCAAGACTTCTCTAAAATATCTTATAGTAATTCATATTTGACACTAATGTGAGAATTTAATTAGTCATGTGGCATTAAAAACAATGATAAAATAATTGAAAATTCATTAAGAACACTACCATTCTGTTTATCTATGCTTTGAGTTCTTGATGCCTTTTTTACAAATGTGTATTTAATTGTCTAGAAATGGTATCCTTTATTGTCTTAATAAAGTTAATTGTTTATTTTTGCCAACACTAGGTTGTAATGTTATGGTGATACAGGTAAAAGACTGATGTATATCAATACTGAGAACATATGATGAATACTGCACTGACATACTCATTGTATCAGCATTGGATCAAATGTGCTCCTATTAGTATGAACTCACAACCAAGCTTCCCAAAGTCTGTTCACCTCAAGTTATTACGGCTAAATTGTTTCATTGAGTTCCGAGAATACATAAATGTAACCCACATTTTGAATATAAGTAATTGAAATAAATAAAATGTGTTACTGCATAAAGACAATCTGATCCATTTAATGAATGTGTTGTGCAAAAGGTTGTGAACGATGTATCTATTGCTTAAATCATTCAATTTGTGCTTACACTTTTGCAAGAATGTGATCAGACATTTTTAGTAAAAACAATGGAGTTATACTGAAAAATTAACATGTTCATTATTGTATGCATGTGGCAATCAATAAGTCATTCTCAAGTGATGTTTGTATTCACCAATAAATGGGCACTAGCAGGTTTGTTATGTCAGCGAATGGGCGTTGTTATCCTTTCTTAAAGGAGGAAGTTTGCCCAGTGTAAGCAAGGCCTTCTCAGTTGCAGCAAACTACATGGCAATATTAATGACTGGTTCCCTTATGTTTTTAGAGCGCACATGAAACATCTGGCAACTGAGTGAAAATTAGCAATCAGTTGTTACCATTGTGTAACACATGGTACATTATTTGTGTATACAATGTAGAAAAATGTAACAAAGATTTGGCCCATACATACAGTAGGCTACCATTAAAAAAAAACTGTTGAAAAAGCTGTAAAGAAAATGAAAATAGTGTTGAGAGACAAACATTTAGGAATACATGAAATACCATTGGCTATGATTTTTATTGATACATTTTTGACTAATAATTACTTATTTTTAAGGTCAGTTTTGTCCTGAACAGTATTTTGTGTTTTGCATAATGACATGTACGCTACATGTACCATTAATCAAATACTTGTCGTCGTATTTCATCTCGTAACAGGATGTATAGATCAGCTGCAGCAAATGGATCTGCTGGATCATCCCATCCGTTTTCCGCCATGAGTAGACAACACAGTTCAAAACAGTTCATCATCGCATGGAAACTGGCCTTTGGGAGTACACTCTAACATACACAAATTGACCTCCTCCATGGCAATAGGTTTGAGTCTATCCTCAGCACTGTGCAACTCTGGGAATGAGTACATAATCACTGGCCGACCAGATGCTGTGTCATCAGTTGATCTTGGTCTGATTTTGTGGGAATTCCAGGTGTTGACCACTTCATCAAGTTCATCCTGCATAGAAAAAAAGACACAGTAAATGTAGACGACACATGTCTTAAGAAGCTTTCGGACATAACTTCTACCTGTCTAGATGGAGGCTGAGGTTGCTGCATGTCCACGAACATAGTGAATTATAATATTATTATTACTCATACTACTTTTATTAATGACTAATCTCAGAAATAAATAAAATATTTTACCCTGAACAAGATTAAGGTAACATAATTGGATAAGACTTTTGTCCAAAAAGTCTCCTGTGAAGTGGCCATCTTCCTGGAGAGTTTGGAACAGGTTCATCCAGAACTGCGCACCTCTGTTTGCGGAGTATACCCCACCATCCTTCAATGCGCTGGTTTGCTGTGCTTCTTCCATAAAGGAAACTTCTCTCCCCAGCAAAACTGTCTGGGTGGTTCCTTCGCAAAAACATCTGCATTTCTTCAACAGAAACATTTTCCGTGCCCCTGTCTGCACGAATCCTCTCTGGACATCCACCTATACCTGAAACTGTTTTGATAAAGTAAACTTGCAAACTACTTTAGGATCACTGTTTGTGATATAGGCTTCCATCCATAACACATAGCGGCTAAACCATCTATACAGCCGTTGATGGCAATGCCATAGGGCTTTAGTTTATCATAACCATCCATGTGCCAAAGTGCATTTGGCCCTCTGCATCTGTACTGACGTCTTCTCAAGCGGTGGGCTCGTCTTAATTCCACACCTTGTGGATCAACCAGTTTGATGATGCGTCTTATGCTATCTTGTGACACAACAAGGCCCTGTTGATTGCACGGAGATGAAGCCAACGGTATCCCTGCATCTGTCCATTAGTCATGATCTCATGCTGTACAAAAGCTAGCACTTCCTCCAAGTCAGACTGGTTCTTCCTCCTGAACAGGTTAAGTCTTTTACAAATTCTCTTTAATGTTCGGACACTAATTACAATGTGATTAGTGTGTGCCAAAATAGCAAGTATTTCTTTGTTACTTAGGGAAAGTCTGAAGTATAGTTTAATTAAGTCATCCAAATCCGGCTCTGCAGGCATTGTTGTGAGCAGCGCAGCAAACTGATGTAATGCAGAATATAAAGAGGACAATTGGTATTCGTAGGAGGGGTGTAATATGGCAGTTGAATTGTACATCAGACAATAACGTTGCTTTTAATCTGGCAAAAAAGAAAAGAAAATATATTGTTTAAATATTGTAAGGTTAAGACTCTTCTTCCTATTTTACACAGTATATGCTCAGTAAAAGTGTCCATTACGGAGTACGGATCTTATTTATCAGGAACACTTTATATGCAGGAACACAAATCCTACCTTTAATTTAAAGCCAGAAAGTGTTAAACATTCTTACTGTTAACCTCACTAACTTGTTTCATAAAATGCGTATATATAGGCATATATATATATATATATATATATATATATATATATTGTATAAAAAAATACGCATTTTATGAAACAAGTCTAGAATGGAGTAAGACAGTTGTGGTTGCCACACTGTCTTACTCCATTCTAGACGAGATGATGTTTGAGATGTTGATCATTTTGATGGTTAATAGCCTTCTGATTGTCAGCTAGCTGCCTTGTTAAACACACTTAATGAAATCTTCTCTACAGAAACATGAAAACCACCAGGCTGTTGCTCTTGGTTAGTCGCCACTGTTCCAACAAGCACAAACTTGCGTGTCAACGAACTAAACCATTATTTACTGAATTAGATGGGGGGAGCCATAGCATATAAGCTAATGCACTTGCTGCTAGCTCATCAATGTCTGCATTTCATATTCTAACGCCTTTTCGTTGTTTTTTACGAACGCCCAAAACACACTTATATATTTATAACTCACCTTTTGTTCTTTCCATTGCAATATGGTTTCCTCTTGGACCCCTCTGGCGCGCAGAAATTCACTCACGTCCTCCATTGTTGCCTACTGCAATGTGTAAATCGCAGTGAAGCTGGTTCGACAGTTACCGGTATTTCTGACTTTTTTCTCCCAAATAATTTTTTTTTTTTTTGTTCTGAGAAAAAAGTCAGAATTCTGAGATTAAAGTCAGAATTCTGAGAAAAAAGTCAGAATTCTGAGATTAAAGTCAGAATTCTGAGAAAAAAGTCAGAATTCTGACTTTAATCTCAGAATTCTGACTTTAATCTCAGAATTCTGACTTTTTTTCTCCCAAAAAAAAATATTTTTTTTTTCTGAGAAAAAAGTCAGAATTCTGAGATTAAAGTCAGAATTCTGAGATTAAAGTCAGAATTCTGACTTTTTTCTCAGAACAAAAAATAATAATATTTTTTTCAAATCCTCACAAAAAATTTTTTTATGTGGCCCTAATCCTCTTCCGTAATCATCAGCTTTACTTTTTAGATACAGTTTTAACTCACAATTGATCATAACAGGCTTCAATATATACATTTTTATATATTATCAAGTGGTTTCATGTACAACCCACACAAGTATCATGCTAAATGAAGCTCTGTTGCTTGGATATCACTAGATCCTGATGTCAGCGTAATATAAAAGTACATAACGATTGATGTGTAATTTAGCGTAATTTACTAGCTAGCCGCTAGCTGCTAACTGCCGCCTCGTTAATATAAATCCAGTACCATGCTGTCATGAACGTGCGGTGCTGTTACGTGTACGCAAATTCACATGCTTAATGTGAACGAGCCTTTTGGGCGGCGTGGTTAAAGCTGCGCATGCTCTATGAGTGCAAATATGGGTACTTCTCAGGCATGCCGGGTAATCTGTGACGTTTCGCTCTCTCAAAAGTTGGGCCGGCCACTTTGTCATCATGCGCCATTGAGCAACTCTCATAGGAATGACTGAGGCCCCGCCTCCCACGCTGTATCCAATTCTTATTATACATCCATGCGTGAAACGCAGCCAGTGACAACGGTGCTGGACCAAGCCCCCAGGAAGTGCGCCGGACTCTGAGGAAAATATCCGTTGTGGCCAAATGGCGGTACTACACTTCCTTATCAGTCGCTGGGCCCGGAAAGACTTTTCCCCATTGACTAACATTGGGAAAGAGACGTCTGCAAATCGTTGGATAATTTTTTTTAAACTAAATAAACTACCCAGTATGAACATTTGTATAACCCTTATTAAAATATTCTGTCCTCAAGTTGTAAAATGTGCTAATAACGTTTATTCTGAGTTATTTTCCTCGGCATTATGAATGCGGATCCAACCCCGGGACCGCGCCCGCCCGGTACGTTCATGTGACGTGTTCAGTACTACATGAGTTTACCTTTACCCATGGATGCACAATAAAAACAGATTATATGATTATATGAATACTTTCGTGACGTTTCGCTCCCTCAAAAGTTGGGCCATTTTGTCTTCCAATGAGCAACTCTCATGAACGAGGCCCTGCCTATAGGCTAGTTCGTATTATACATCCATGTGCTGGACACACCAATCTGAGTAGGGCGACAGGACGCTCATCGATGGCCAGATATCTGTCGACGGCCGAAATCGGCCCGGTGTGTCTGGGCCTTTAGATGCTCCAGGATTTTGCGCTTTCAAAGCATTAATGCATTCATTGCATCCATCACTTCCTGCAATGTGCATTCTTTTGTTGTTGTTAAATATGCTAGGCCTATATAAAATACATTGAACTTGAACCAGATCAGTGTTTTCTTATAACGTAAGGCAAGTTTGATTAAATACTTTTTTTATGCAGCTCGGAGTAAAATAAAGACCAACTTTAATAAATAAAAACAGACATCAATTACTGAGTTAATGGCACAGGTATGTCCACTGGTGTGCTTCAAGTGTGTTTCCTGAACTTTCAAACCATGCATTTCTTAACTGAAATAACCTACATTTTAAAAAAGACTGGAAAAAGGGCTGTTTTCATGAATTTTCTATATTCTTAAATGGGACAGGGCTTACTTTTTCTCATTTTAATCTGACCCACCTTCAGCCTCGATGGTTCAAGCTGCTGTTTGCTTTGCATCTGCTGACTCACAAACAACTGTGGAACTGTGGCGCTTCAGATGAGGCTCCCTCCGCAAAATCCCTCCGTGGGATGAGGCCCCCTCCGCGAGGTGAGGCCCCATGCAGTCTGCGTGATCTGTGGGAGGGGCGGGCCTGACTTCAGTCTTTATATGAGTCAGAAAACCAGAGAACTCCAGAGTGTAACATGACACCAGTGCACGTAAAGACAAGTTATGTGTGTGCAACTCGATTTTGACAAGAAAGCTACTGGAGACTTCTAGAATTGTGTGAGTAACATTGTGTTTTTAGACTTCTCTGTTTCAGTGTGTGTACTCTGTATCAATGCTCTGTAGTTGATCTGACTGGAATTGTGATTTCAAAATTCAAAACCGCTACAGTATCTGTCAGGCAGAAACTTGGGACAAGTCATTTGATTGAAACCTTAAAAGTGAACTAACTGACTGCTAGGGTTAACTTTGATTTAAACATTTGTAGAATACTAAGAGCTTTATTGAGTAGGTGTAACAGTATTAAGGGTTAAACTCATAACTTTATAACTTAGGGTTTAATGTAATTGACTTAAAAGACAATAACACATCAGGAGGAAGCCAGTCTAGATTTCCTTTTGAGGGCCACCAGCTGCAGAGTTAACTAATTAAAAGGACGTTGCCCCACAGCTGTGAGAACTCAGCAATCAGGTGTCCATTTTAGGTAGCACTTTCCTGGAGCGTCAGCTTCAGCGTCAGACTGGCAAAGACATTAGAGTCCTGTGGGAGTCACGAGGGAGGCAAAGAGGAGGCAAATCCTACTTTGATTGAGCTAAGTATCGCTGGTGTTTTATTTTTATTATTTTATTTGGTTGTTTAGCCCCTCAAGCTATAATCATGTGTATTTTCTCCATTCCTGTTCATGTGTCTTCTCGCAATTATCACTGGCCCCGTGTATCTCGTAATCGATATAACCGGCCTGCTCTCGTCTATCCCACATGCTCCACTGAGATCCAACATCTAGTTTCAGGTGGCCTGTGGAACTGCCAGTCAGCTGTTCCCAAGGCTGACTTCATCTCTGGCTACGCCTCTGGATTTCCTTGCTCTCACTGAGACCTGGATTACTCCATCCAACACATCCACCCCAGCAGCTCTCTCCACTGCATATTCCTTCTCCCATACACCCAGACCAACTGGCAGAGGAGGTGGCACTGGTCTCCTGCTCTCTCCCAAATGGAGCTTTTCCCTCTTCAAACTACCTAACTTCACTCCTTCCACCTTTGAATTCCATGCCGTCACAGTAACCCATCCTATACAGTTAACCATTGTTGTTCTCTACCGTCCACCAGGCGCCTTGGGGGACTTCTTGGAGGAATTAGATAATCTCCTCTCACACATCCCTGAAACTGGCCCTCCCGCTGTACTTCTCGGAGACTTCAACCTCCAGACAGGGAAGATAGACGAACTAACATCTCTGTTAACCGCCTTTGCTTTCTCACTGTCTCCGTCCCCACCGACTCATAAAGCTGGCAATGTCCTTGATCTCATATTCTCAAGGAACTGCGCTACTTCTAACCTCTCTCTGTAAACCCGCTCCACACATCCGATCAGTGCTGGAATTGGGCCGGTACTCACCGGTACGCAGTACCGGCACTTCTGGTTCTGACCCATGGAGTACCGGCACTTCTTGCTCAGTACCGGCATGCTGGCGGTACGCCGGTACTCATGCACCGTGCCAGTACTCAACACTCTCCCGCCGTTCTTATTATACATCCATATATATATATATATACAGCCGCCCGGTACTCAGTAGATGCGTCATGAGGTGCCGAACGGACATTCTCATCGCTCTAACCGCTGGAGTTTCACAGCGGCTGTCAGCTGTTTACTCCTGTCATTCAAACAGAACGTGCTGGAGAGGGGGCGGGGCTTATCTTCTCCATGTAAATACTGTGGTGGAAACGACTATGTCAAAATTAACCTATTTGACCGTGATTTAATAGTAATACACGTTTCAAAAATAATAATAATAATAATGCCGAAGTAACAACATACTGAAAACTGTTAGTAAAACCATGTTTTAATGCTTTACAATTTACATACCTAGATGCAGTGTGTTGTGTTTATGCAGTGCAACTCCCACCCAGTGGGTGGCTATGTAGAGTGATAGAACAGAGCAGGCACGCCCCCGAGAGAAGGAAAGCAAGTCACGTCACAAATTAGCATTTCTAAAATGTTAGCGTGGATTAATAAAAGTGCAAAAAGACAGTGGTTGTCGCCGGAAGAAACTTCAAATACAGAGAATGCTGTGCCTGTGTTGGAAATTGTGTCTGATGGGGAGCTTTCTTTGGTTGATCCTCCTGCTCCAAGTTCTAGTGCATTAGCATTAGCACTAGCTCCGCCGCCTCCTCCAGAGCCTCTAAAGGAAGCTGCTGCTGGCGCAACTGCCACCACCAACACCGGGCAAAGCGATGCACCTGACTGCTGGACAACGGACCAGGTGCAATATTTTTGCAAGACCAATGCATGGCTCCTTCTTAAAGATAAGAAGCTAGGATGTCGGATATGCAGAGATGTCAAATCTTTGGGAATACACACTGGACAAGGACTGAAACTGTCAACTGAATGGGGTGAGTGTGCAGTGTCTCATTTCGGTGTTGACAAGGGCAAACAACAAGCTAGCCTGAGAAAAAAAATCAAAGAACATAAAGAATCACAAGCCCATGTAAAAGCTGCTGACATCCTTACATCTGCTTCATGTGAAACTATTCAACATCAAGTGCAGTCTATGCATAAATCTGAATTAGACACCACTATCAGAGTTTTTCGAACGGCATATAAAATTGGCAAACATAGCCGGCCATTCACAGACATGCCAATTGATTTGAATGTACAGAAACTGAATGGGCTGAACGTGGGCAGGGTTTTGCACTCCAATAAAACCTGTGGCGAAATCATCGACCACATAGCTCATGAGCTGAAGAAAAAAAAATGGCAAAAGACATTACAGAAAACCAAAGAAAACTCTGTGTTTTGGTCGATGAATCTACCACTATTAGTGGTAAAACGGTGCTTGTTGTGTGTCTACGCTCAGCATTAGCTGATGCTGAGCCCGAAACGTTTTTTTGGGAGCTGATCGAGTTGGATGGAACAACGGCTGATGACATCACAAAGGCGTTAATGGAGTGTCTTGGAAAATATTTTAACGGAGGACTTTTTAGGTCAGTGTTTCGTTTATTTTGCATGTGATGGGGCTTCAGTCATGCTAGGGAAGAGAACAGGCGTTGCTACCGCAGTTGTGTAGTAAATTCCCAAGCCTGTTTGTGTGGCACTGCTCCAATCATCGTCTAGAGCTGGCAGTTGGGGATGTGGTCAAGGAGGTCTCAGGGCTCAATCATTTCCAGATCTTTTTGACAAACTCTATTCCTTGTTCCATGCCTCCCCCAAAAATCAGAGGCAGTTAGCGCAGTGTGCGCAAGCAGTCGGACAGCGTCTCCTGGTGATAGGGCGTGTTTTGTCCATCCGCTGGGTGGCTTCAAGTGAAAGGAGCGTCAGAGCAGTCTGGGAAAACTACCGAGTGCTTCATGATCACTTCACAAATGCTGCAAACGACACGAGCAGGGATTCCAGAGACAGAGCAAAGTACAAGGGCCTGGATGATGTGCTCACATCTGCAACGTTTGTCAGCAATCTGGGACTGATGTACGATGCGATCACAGAGCTCAGCGGACCTCTCTCGGGCAACTCCAAAAAAGAGAGATGACACTTGCCTACAGCAGATAGGCTCTTAACTCGAGAAATACGAGTTTTTGAATCCATGGTCACCATGCCTGGCCCACACATGACTACAGTTCATACAGCTCTAGCTGAGAAGTCCTTCAAGGGTGTTGCCCTGTGTGAGAATGGCAGGCTTGTACAGATTCATGCAGGTCAGTTTTTCCGCAGTATGGTAGAGAATCTGAGACACAGAATGACTTCCACAACCTCCTCTCATGTCAGCACAAGAGAAATCCCATTACATGGCCGGGAGGCCCGGGACAATCAGCTAATCCAGGACATGAAAGTTATCCATCCTGGAAGTTGGCCTGAAGAGGAGTTAGACGTACAGTATGGGGACGTAGAGGTGCTACGTTTGTGCGAAGTGCTGAAAGTGGACAGAAGAGAGACTGTCAGGGCTTTCGCGAATACAAGGAAACCAGGGCATCCCGTACACCTGCTGCCATGGAGCCTCTACTGAAAGCAGTCCGAACCATCGCTGTCTCCACTAGTGAGTGTGAGCGGGCATTCAGCTGCATGAACGATATCCTTACTGCAAAAAGGAATGCTCTCTCTGTCAGCCGACTGTCCAGCCTGGTTTTCATTAAATGTAATGGACCATCACTAGGACAGTTCAATCCGGAACAGTATGTGAGATCCTGGCTGGCAAAGGGAAGGAGAAGTGCTGATGAAAGAGCCTGTCCAGCTCCAGCCCCTGATACTGATGTCCCCAAGGCCTTCTGGAGCCTTTTCTAAGAATGTGAAGTATATTGCAAAGCAGCTCACCCAGTGAGAAGACTTTTGGCATAATGTGCCGATTTGTACAGATCCTGGAGATAGAAGGACTTCAGACCAACCAGGGAGTTATCTGATCAGCTTGGTGTTCAATGTAACTCTTTACCATGGCTCAGACTTTGTTACTTGCAGTTACAGTTTCTCATTTTAGATTGTGCAAATTTTGCATTTGTTTTTACATGTTCTTTGTTCATGCTCTTTATCATTTTTCTGAGTTGGAAAGTTAGATTGCATCATAGTTTACTATATACATATTTGTATTCTTCAGTGGTGAAGTATTGCAAAGCAGCTCAGCCATGTGAGAAGACTTTTGGCACTTTTTCGTTTTTCGTTTTCTGAGTTGGAAAGTTAGATTGCATTCAAAATGTACATAAATACTTAATTTTGTTAAAGCTTTTTATAAAAAATGCTTCTGACCAGAGCTTTGTTTCCTTGTCATTAATGTTGAACACCACCAGAGGGGCTCTCACCTGAAAGGTCTCTGCTTCATGTGTCTTCAGCAGAAGATCTAGACTTTGATTGCTATATTTTCAGTTAATATTGACCTTACTGAGCTTTAGCCATATCCGCTGCCTATCATAAAAAATGTTAAGTACAGTGAACCTTTCTAAAATATACAGTAGTAAAGAGACAAACCCACCAGCATTATAGTAGCTAAATTCTTGTTTGTGGGCTGTATATATAAAATTGACTTGAAAAAGTTGCTGATTTTAGAGTACTGGCACCTTTTTCATTCCAATTCAAGCACTGCCGATCACTTCTTCATTTAATTCTCTCTACCCACCCTTTCCAAACATAACAAACTAATCTCTTCTCATCCTGCACTTGTCCGCCGTAACCTTCGCTCCCTCTCCCCCTCTACCTTTGCCTCATCGGTGCTCTCAGCCCTCCCTTCCTCTGACTCGTTCCAACTCCTGCCTCCAAACTCTGTTGCAGAAACTCTCCTCTCTACTCTCTCATCCACTCTGGACTCTCTCTGTCCTCTCACATCTCGGCAGGCTCGTCAGTCCCCTCCTGCTCCCTGGCTAAATGATGCACTGCGTGCTAATAGAACCGTCCTTAGGGCAGCAGAGCGGAAATGGTGGAAATCCAAACACCGTGAAGACCTCCTAACCTATCAGGCTCTCCTCTCCTCTTTCTCTGCTTCGATCTCTCAGGCAAAAAGCACTTTCTTTCAAGATAAGATCCAATCTTCCTATTCCAATCCTAAAAAACTATTTTTCATCTTCTCCACCCTCTTGGACCCTCCAAAAGCCCCTCCCCCCTCCTCACTTCTGTCAAGCGACTTTGTTACCCACTTTGAAAAAAAGGTTGATGATATTCGCTCTTCTTTTTCAGACTCACCTTTACTCACCGCTGGGTCACCAGACCCTCCTTCCACCAACACACTAACCTCCTTTTCCCCTCTCTCTCCAAGTGAGGTTCTTACCCTCATTACCTCTGCCCGCCCTACCACCTGTCCTCTGGACCCTATCCCTTCAAACCTCCTTCAGACTATCGCTCCTGATATTCTATCTACCGTTTCTCACCCATTTCATCAACACTTCTCTAACTTCTGGTCACTTTCCAAACAGTCTCAAGGAGGCAAGAGTAAACCCTCTCCTAAAGAAACCCACTCTCAACCCGTCTGATGTTATAAACTACAGGCCTGTCTCTCTCCTCCCGTTCCTGTCTAAATCACTTGAACGCGCTGTCTTTAAACAACTCTCCTGTTATCTCAATCAGAACAACCTTCTGGATCCGCACCAGTCTGGTTTCAAGGCAGGTCACTCCACAGAAACTGCTCTCATTGCTGTCACGGAGGAACTGCACACTGCCAAAACTGCATCCCTCTCCTCTGTCATCATCCTGTTGGACCTGTCTGCTGCATTCGACACGGTGAATCATCAGATCCTCCTTCGCACTCTCCAAAAACTTGGAGTTTCAGGCTCTGCACTTTCCCTCCTCACCTCATACCTGAAAGACCGTACCTACAGGGTGACTTGGAGAGGGTCTGAGTCCGACCCTTGTCAAGTAACTACAGGGGTCCCTCAGGGCTCTGTTCTTGGTCCCCTCCTCTTCTCCCTGTACACAAACTCGCTCGGATCAGTCATTAGCCCGCATGGCTTTTCTTACCACTGCTACGTTGACGACACCCAATTAATTCTGTCCTTTCCCCGCTCAGAGACCCAGGTCGTCGCACGCATCTCTGCTTGTCTAGCTGACATCTCTCAGTGGATGCCTGCTCATCACCTCAAGCTCAACCTTGACAAGACTGAGCTGCTGTTCCTTCCGGGAAAAGATTGTCCCACTCTTGACCTAACAATCAACATCGGCACCTCAGTTGTTTCCCCGACTCAGACTGCAAGGAATCTGGGTGTGACCCTAGATAACAATCTGTCCTTCAATGCAAACATCGCTGCTACAACCCGTTGCTGCAGATACACGCTTTACAACATCAGGAAGATACGTCCCCAGCTGACACAGAAAGCGACTCAGGTTCTGGTCCAGAATCTCGTCATCTCACGCCTAGACTACTGCAACTCCCTCCTGGCTGGTCTACCTGCATGTGCCATCCGACCTCTGCAGCTCATCCAGAATGCAGCGGCTCGTCTGGTCTTCAACCTTCCTAAATTTTCCCACACCACTCTGCTCCTCCGCTCCCTTCACTGGCTTCCGGTAACTGCTAGAATCCACTTCAAGACACTGGTACTTGCTTACCATGCTGCGAATGGATCTGGCCCTTCCTACATCCAGGACATGGTTAAACCGTACACCCCAGCGCGTGCACTACGCTCTGCATCAGCCAAACGAGTCACTGCACCCTCGCTGCGAGGGGGACCCAAGTTCCCATCGGCGAAAACACGTGGGTTTGCTGTCCTGGCTCCAAGATGGTGGAATGAGCTCCCCATTGACATCAGGACGGCAGATAGCTTGCACATCTTCCGGCGCAAACTGAAAACTCATCTCTTTCGACTCCACTTCGAGCGATAGAACTATTAACGAAGCACTTTTATACTAACAAAGGACTGGCTTATCTAAAGCCAGTTGAGTAGCACTTGAAATGTTTGGCTCTATGAAACCTGATGTACTTATATGATTCTGTTTTCTTCAAGTTTGTATTTTGTTGGTCGAACGCACTTATTGTAAGTCGCTTTGGATAAAAGCGTCAGCTAAATGCAATGTAATGTAATGTTATGAGCGTGCATTTAGTTTGCAAGTGCACATCCATATTCATAAACAGCTTGGGGTGATATCTCTCCCTCAGCCTACACCTTTCAAGGAAAGACGGGTTACACAACAGACAGCTGAAACTGAAGCGAAAGTTAATCCTGTCATGGGGCTGGGATGAGTTTCGATTCGTTTTGGTGAGTTGGCGTTATTATATTACGTTGCTCCCTTAAAATAAGCACCACCAGAACTAGGAAGCATGCAAGGCAGAGTCCTGCACGGGTCTGATTTTCAAGACCCGCTCCCGCCCCGCTCCCGCAACGTGCAATACCGAACCAGCCCCGCTATACCCGCACATATTGCCAGTTAGTTCCGCAAACCGACCCGACCCGTCGGCACAAGATCCGCAACCCGACCCGAACCCGCATATATAAGCATTGAAAACGTGCAATTATTAACACATGCAGTTGCATATCTGGTTATTTTCTCCATATTCTAGGATGACACCAAAAGCCAGACGTTGGATTTCGCTCTTGAGGAAGTGTTATTGAAAATGCTGTATAGAGAGCTTCACCTCAGCCATTTCAAATGTGGCGCGCTCAGCAGCAGATTGATGCGCTGCAGAGGTTATGATTATGCGCGGTCCCGCGGGGGAGAGGTCTGAGGATTTAAACATTAAACTAAATTATTATAATTTTAATATATTTATTATGCAACACCCGCGACCCGACCCGCATCATCTTTGTTTTACCCAGAACCGAATCCGGAAAAAAGCGTTAAAATACCACCCGCGAATCACTTTGGCATCTGCTCAACAAAATAAACAAAAACAACTTTGTTCAACTTTCAGATGTATAAATATTGAGTACTGTACACAGACAAAACTCTTCAAATCTCCACTGAAACCAGAACTTGCTCGGTAGAGCTTGGACAAGCCGCCATTAGCTCCAATCTGCAGGCCATTACAATTTAAATATATGCTATTCACTGAATACTTAAGTGGCCTACATGTCTCCTTTTTGGTATGGTGGATTAGCAGTCCGGGGAGCATAGGCCTACACTATTTATTTCATCGTCTAGAATTTTTGATTTGTTACTTCATGTGTAACCTAGAAACTTGACATTAGTTTTGGCATTAAAGGTGAAAGTGAGGGTTTGGTAGAAACTAAATAAGACACAATCCTCCAATAGACAATTTTACAGTGGCCATTTTGCATCCCCTTTGTATGCGCTTACATCGTTCGTTTCATGAGATCGTGGACACTCTGAAAAAGTTAGTTATTTGAAATTTTGTATTTACAATTTCACAATCTGGGCTGCAAAATGTTGCAAGAAGCAATACATAAGAAATAAACTCCCTGTGTAGCAGTCTTCAGGAGGGTACAGTGGTTTTTGAGGAATGTCGTTTCTCTCTTTTTGTGTCAACTTTTTTTATTTGTTATACAGCACGTTTTGGTTTTTATAAAATATCTTCGAAAAAAAACAAACATTTTAAAAGGAGTTTTCAGCAAACTGTTCTCTGTCCTCATGTTATTGGATAGAAGTTACATCCACATCCTCTCGTAAATTAATCACAACATGTTTTTGGTTGTTGAACGTGTTGCACAGAGATACTCCAAAGTTATACAATTTTCTTCTATACACAGAATCAATCAATGTTTATTTATATAGCCCAATATCACAAATGTTACATTTGTCTCAGTGGACTTTACAGTTTGTACAAAATATCAGTATGACAATACGACACCCTCTGTCCTTAGACCCTCACATCGTACAAGGAAAAACTTCCGAAGAAAACCCACAGTTTAAAGAATCTTTTAGAAACTCTCAATATTTCTGGGGGAAACAAAGAGGTGCGAATGTGAGTTTATTTTCAAGGGCAAATTCAAATAAAGATATCACAGAAATATAACAGGTGTGAACATCTGAATAATTCTATAACAAATCATTGTGAAACCATAGGAATGTAGAACAGGGTGATAGATCGTTAAAGTACAAAAAGGTCTCTGGAAAAAATCTGTATATGCAAGAGTTGAAGTCTATAACTTACATGTATAGCTGCTTCAGAGTTAACACAGTACTGACTGGTGGCAGCAGTTTTAAGACAATAATGTATTTATATATTTACAAATCATTTTTCCTGTGCAAGTTTGAGGTGTTTTGTTACTTTGCACAGTCCCGTTGTGTCTTTACACCTGTATGCAAGAGGTCAGAGTTCAATGGACTTCTAGAAAAAGTGTCAAAAGTCACATTTTCACCTCTGCGTTTGCACCCCTGGGAATTTCTGACGTTAAAGACAGAGATTAGGTGTCTGATGTCAGCGTGTGTTTGGAGGACGGGCGGCCATGTTGGGATTTCCTCTCTCTGCTGGTTGGATGGTGATTTAAAAGTAATCCTCATTATCATCAACGGCTGCTCTAGGTTGTCTGCAGGGGAGATAAGGAAAATACATTATTACAGAAAGAAAATAAAAGAACAATTCATTTTTTTCTTTTGTAGGAAAGATTATTTTCTTATGTGCTGAGCAGCTGAAAGAGTGTAACTCCTGTTTTCCATCATAGTTACTGTTGCTTACTCGAACAATTGTTTTGCATAGCTAGTGTCCTAACACCTGCTTTGTATTTTTTATTGTGAGCGTAGCTACTTCATGACAGGTTGACATTTACATAGATAACTCTGTGCTGCCATTAGACCGTGACATTAAAAGAAGTAGTGGGGGCAGAAAAACTGTACGCTGTGTTTGTTGTATTTGCCTCGTCCAAAAGGTGTTTGTTGTCTTTGAACACACAAACATTGGAGGGGATATTACATTGTGGGATGATAGGCGACGCCACTGTCTATTTCACATGTGTCAACTCTCCAACTGCTTTTTTATTACATTCGCTCCAAAGATAAGCACATTCCTGCTACCTACCATTACTTATGTTTGTACTTTTACAATGCAATATCATGATATATCATGATTAATAAATACTGGAAAATAAATTGAGAAACTTCTAATGGATAAAATAAACAGGTAGCAGTGGCTTAAACCAGGCCTTTCACCACATTGATGCTAATAGATTTATAAAAACAATATATTTCCATAGCCTAGTTTTGAAAATTATTTGCAGCTTTTACAAGTTTGGACAGTTTTTTAAAATTATTTTAAAAAACTAAAACGTATTTGTACTATATTTTGTACCTGTGCACTCTGCCTCTGCATCTTCTGCATGGAGCAGGACGCCGGGTCTCTCTCCCCCGACCCTTCTCGTTCCGATTCACGCTCCCTCTTTCCTGTAATGCTTCCTCTGCTGTGCAGAAGTCCTGAATGTCACAACAGGCAAGACAAAAAAGGTTATTGTCAGAAACACTGTTTATGATTTATGTGTGATTACTAAGTAAGAAGTAAAGGTTATGTGATTACTCATCAGAGTAATATGTTGCCTAGGCATATGTGTATCTAGATACAAGCTTCTATAATTTTCTTCATAAGAAATGTATAGCAGAGCTATAGGCGCTAGCTGGCACCTAAAGAGTCGACTACTATAACTAGTACACGCTATACTGTAGGTGTACATGTTACAACTATCTGCCTTTACTTCAAAACCATGAGAGCACAATGTTAGAGAAACGTGCTTATCCATCTGCATCATTCCCGACGCTCTATGTGCTAATGTTTGACAAACATTAGCAATATAACCGATAAGGCAACACATTAATAATTGAATTGATTGCACAGTGGACAGCCTCAGTGACATTTTCAATAAAATACATTACAAATAAACCATGAATAAGGAAAATAAAGTTTCCAATTAGTTAGTGGTTTTTGATATATCTGTTTTCGGACTGTGCACAAAAGTGGCCTTATTCTCCTTTACAATAATTCACTACAGGTTTATAGTTGGATAGGCATCAATAGGTCAGTATTAATGCAATAATTAGGTGTACGTAGTGCTATTAATGGATTATTTCTATCACATGCTACAGCTGAACATCTAGCAGCACACCAGCGACAGTGGCACCAGCCCCTTCCTGTTTCCTACCTGGGTGTTGAGGCACGGCGAACTCGTGGTAGAGTCGGCTGCTGGCTTCTGGCACTGAGGGGTATCCTGCAACAGAAAACAGACATATTTAATTTTGTTATTAATGAGAGGGCTCATAAGTATCATATACTCAGAATATAACAATTTCACCTTTTCCAAAAATAACAAATATATGGCATATTTAAAGCTTACATTTTAAATGTGCCAAAGAACTTCCAAGACTAGTTTTTACTGTTTTCAATGTTGTATGAATGAAATCCAAGCCTTTACTGGTTGGTCAGGACATTAAAATGTGAGTGACATGTATGCAATGCACAGGATAGGAGAGGTAAGAGTTCACACAAGGATAATGAAAATAAAAATGTAACAGTATACATAAAAATATATGAGACCACAATACTGAGCAACAATGAGTTTGACAACTTTTAATACATTTTTAAGGGTGCGTTTTGGGCGATGCTACCGGAAAGTCTATATAATCGAAAGTGTTCATTCTCTGGGAAGGATGAATCTCAATGTCTCTCTGTCCATAACTTTCTGTCTTGTATTTAGAAATGGTTGGTAATATGCACGAAACAGACTAAACTAAACGTAAAATGGATCGCCCTACCATGCTGCTGTTGTTGTTGTTGTTGTTGTTGTTGTTGTCTGCTGCTAGGCCCCATTTCTTCTTCATTTTGAAAGTGCAGGATATTCCCGCTGCCGTTACTCGCTGCAACCGAACTCCCCGACACTCCAGGCACTGAGAAAAGAAAAACAAAGACAACAACATGAGACTGACTGATACGGGTGTAGGGCTGTGCAATTTAATCGATCCTGCGATATATATCGATATTTAGTTTTCCGAGAAAGTATCGATTATCGATTCAGCCGCGGGTATCGATACATTAAGTCTGATAACTGTGTTCGTTATTCTCGCGTCCAGGAGAGAAGCTTTAAAAAGGAGACTGATTGAGTCTCTGAGAAGGTTCAAATGTATACTTTAATTAATAAAAAGCGCGGTAATGTTACAAGCAGAAGATGGTTCAGTCAGAAAAACAGCTGTGTTCTGGCTCTCATGGGCGAAGGGAAGAGAGCGAGCTCCACCTTTCCAGCTGTTAAATATCCTCTGCTGGCTCCTCCCTGTGGGCCGGTTAGCGCTGCTGGGGGCCGGCCCTCCACGTCTCCAATGTTCGTTGTTGCGCATTACAGAGGATTCAGACATTGTACATTAAATATATAACTAAACACGCCTTTTCTCCTCCTTATCTCTTTCATGACTTTTCATTTAATACATTTTAAACGCTGTAATCAATACTCCAAAAATACTTCACGGCTGGTATCATTTCCGGTAGTTCCGGATGTTGTCTCATGCTACCCACATCTGTAAACAAACGTATTCAAATAAACTGTACCTTCATTTAATATTCAGCAATAATAATATCTCGACGTCTATAGTTGTAGTGTTGAAATCAGTAGGTTTCGGTGTGCAACACTCAGTGTCATATCGCTACTAAATTCACCTCTATAGTAAATGGTATATTAGCCACATGCTAAATGCTAACCGGAGATGAAGGATTTTCAGAATAAAAGCTTAACAACTGGTTGTGCACAAGAACTTCTGGTTTTTCAGTATAAAACAGCATTTAAACTGACGGTATGTTTAAGGTACTTTATGCCATCAAAACATTGATTTTAATTTCTAACAAGTCCCATTCAAATCCCCGTGTTCCGCCACCTGCTGCACCTTTTAATTCTCCATTGTCCATTGTGATACTGCACTTTATGTACTTACGTTTCAAAGGCTTGTAAGCTACAGTTTGCACTGTTTCAATAAATGAAACACATTTTCTCACCACATCTTTTGATTAATTTTGTCCAGCATTTGCAAGCTGTCGACTCTCTGTCAGAGCCATATATTGTATAATTGATGCTTTCAGTTTTCAGTTGAATTAATTCAATCCAAGTCAATGGAACACTCACAAGATGTCACCAAAATCACACTGTCCCTTTAAAATCTTTCAGAAAATGATATAAGTGTATCGAATTATATCGAATTGTATCGAATCGTATCGTTGGCTGAATATCGTGATATATATCGTATTGTGAGCTGAATATCGTGTATCGTATCGTGAGATTAGTGTATCGCTACAGCCCTATACGGGTGTAGCACGCCATTTCTACAATAGCATCAACGATAAGGGCAAGAGAAACGCTGACACATCTTTATTAATATTACATTCAAACAGATGACATTATGAAGACTATCCTGGCCATCAACTTGAATCTAACTTTAAATTTCACTGTATTTTTAAGTTTTTAGTTTCTATAATTACTTGAGCTGTTTTTTAAATGTTTCTTATTTCTTATAATTTATTTTATTCTATACATAATAAACAACTGCTTTTGGACTCAAGGCATACCATAGGGCATTTTCCTTTTTTCGTTATATTTATACTGAATACAACATTTATTTTTATTTTTAACAAGGTACAATCATAGACGATAAATAAATAGTTAAAATTTAATTAAATTCACTTACAATGTGAATTGTTGTTGTTGGTCCCTGGCTGCTGCTCTCCGAGGGGGTAGGCCATCATTCCTCCATTCCCGTTCCCATTGGAGGACGGGACTGATGCCAGCAGGCCTGAAAGAAACAAAACAAACAAACACATATTTATTTTGTGAAAGGAGAGGACATTTTTCTTGACAGTACAGACGACGTAACTGTCTCCATTTGAATACAATGTTGCCAGCCTCGGCCTTCCTTTGTGTGGAGCAAGAAGATGAGCCTGCATTTTTTGAGTGCAGTAAAAATGTTTTTTTTAAGGCTCAACACCAAAAACTATAGATTTTAATTTCTTTGGCCTTCGATACGCTCTTAAATTATGCACAAGTTGGAAAGAATTCTACACAGTCACTACTGGAATGTTAAAAAAATATAATATGTATAATATAAGTGTAGCCTTATCTTTATCTGCAACGCACAGAGAAATCACTGATGCCTTTAAATGTACGCCTCGAATGTTCACATTATAAGTGAGGATTCAAAGCTTCAAACTCTTTGGTACCATGCAGATTTGTTACTTCTCTTACCCAGTCCTCTGTATCGGCTCAGCTGCTGGTAGATCTGCTTCATCCTCTCGATGTTGAGTCGGCTCGCCTCTGCGTGATGCACCATGGCTTTGGGGTAATGGACGCCGATGATGCACTTGGCCGCGGCCTGCACGGACTCCGGAGCGTTCCACGGGTCGTAGATGTACTTTGCAGGGAAACCTCGGAGGACAGGTAAGTATCGTCTGGAAGCACAGGGAGACATTAGATTTGCAGGCTTGTGTCAAGGTTGTGGAAGGTTACAGAGTTAACAGAGGCAGGATTAATGCAGAAATACAAGATCTCATACTTTAAAATGATAGGAAAAGTATTTGAAAGCAGTTGCAATAACATTATTTATGTGTTTTTACTATTTCAAATGTTAGTTTGTGAGGTTTTATTGTGAAACATTGAATATGCAGTACAATTGTTTTGTTAGCGTCCTCATGCATGTAAATGTCTTACATTAACATAATACGTATGTGTTGTGACAGGGAGGCTGTGGCTCAGTGGATAGCAAGTTCGAGTCCCACTGCAGTCAGCATGTCGTTGTGTCCCTGCCTGGGCAAGACACTTTACCCCAAATTGCTCCTGTGGGGATTGTCCACAGTACTGAATGTATGTAAGTCACTTTGGATAAAAGCGTCTAACAAATTACATTACATTACATTGCATTTAGCTGACGCTTTTATCCAAAGCGACTTACAATAAGTACATTCGACCAGGAAGACACAACCTTGAAGAAAACAGAATCATATAAGTACATCAGGTTTCATAGAGCCAAACATTTCAAGTGCTACTCAACTGGCTTTAGATAAGCCAGTCCTTTATTAGTATAAAAGTGCTTCGTTAATAGTTCTAACGCTCGAAGTGGAGTCGAAAGAGATGAGTTTTCAGTTTGCGGCGGAAGATGTGCAAGCTATCTGCTGTCCTGATGTCAATGGGGAGCTCATTCCACCATCTTGGAGCCAGGACAGCAAACCCACGTGTTTTCGCCAATGGGAACTTGGGTCCCCCTCACAGCGAGGGCGCAACGAGTCGTTTGGCTGATGCAGAGCGTAGTGCACGCGCTGGGGTGTACGGTTTAACCATGTCCTGGATGTAGGAAGGGCCAGATCCATTCGCAGCATGGTAAGCAAGTACCAGTGTCTTGAAGTGGATTCTAGCAGTTACCGGAAGCCAGTGAAGGGAGCGGAGGAGCGGAGTGGTGTGGGAGAATTTAGGAAGGTTGAAGACCAGACGAGCCGCTGCATTCTGGATGAGCTGCAGAGGTGGGATGGCACATGCAGGTAGACCAGCCAGGAGGGAGTTGCAGTAGTCTAGGCGTGAGATGACGAGAGCCTGGACCAGAACCTGAGTCGCTTTCTGAGTCAGCTGGGGACGTATCTTCCTGATGTTGTAAAGCGTGTATCTGCAGCAACGGGTTGTAGCAGCGATGTTTGCAGTGAAGGACAGGTTGTTATCTAGGGTCACACCCAGATTCCTTGCAGTCTGAGTCGGGGAAACAACTGAGGTGCCGATGTTGATTGTTAGGTCAAGAGTGGGACAATCTTTTCCCGGGAGGAAGAGCAGCTCAGTCTTGTCAAGGTTGAGCTTGAGGTGATGAGCAGACATCCACTGAGAGATGTCAGCTAGACAAGCAGAGATGCGTGCGACGACCTGGGTCTCTGAGCGGGGAAAGGACAGAATTAATTGGGTGTCGTCAGCGTAGCAGTGGTAAGAAAAACCATGCGGGCTAATGACTGATCCGAGCGAATGACATGTAATGTAAAATGTAATGACTGATAAGAGCTTGATGGTCATCACCACGTCATGCTTACAGGTGTTATGGAAAATGGCTGCTACAAAGTGAAAGCTACAAACAACCACAGCACTCAGTCACAATATGGCTGCAGTGCATTAGAGTGAGTTGTATCGCAGTGCACAATGAGGACAATGTAGAAAAAAGGAGGGGGGCTGTTGTCACGGACAAAATGTACTGTAAGTTGGTGTGATAACAGCCACACTACAGGCACAAAGTGTAAACCTCTGAGAGATAAAGCCGATAAAACAAGGGCTGCAACAAGATAGAGAGGTCAACATCTATCAGAATCAGAATACCTTTATTAGTCCCACAGAGTCTACCGTTTCAAACTGATGACGTTTTTTCCTCCCTTGGACAGTCATGGATTTGCTCCATGTGACAAATAGAGGCCATCTACCTATTGCACCAGGTCCGACCTTACCAAGCCCAAGGATCTCTAGAGAGAGATCACTGCTGGTTGAACAATGATGCTAGGAGACGTCTACTGTGACACACGGTTAGAAAGCAGTGTGTTTGAGTGTGTATGAGCTATGTGTGTGCGTGTGCGTGTGTGTGTGTGTGTGTGTGTGTGTGTGTGTGTGTTCTTTGTCTATACAATAATGTGAAGGCTCCTTCTCTCTGTGCCTATGTTTCCCTGTCTGCATGTAGTCCAGAGACACAGAGGGAAGAATGTTGCCATCCAGGTAGGGGGGTCAGCATTAAGATGCCATATCAATAAAAAGGTACCCACTTAATGAAGTCCCCGTTGGGGTCGGTCCGACGGCCGAAGCCCACGGGGCAGTAGCAATGGAAAAACTGCTGGAAAAATGAACTGCAGGACAGCCACATCCAGCTGCCTGCGTTCACGCTCCAGTCTGCGTCGAGGAGAAGCTCCTCAAACACCTGCGACACAAAGACAACGGGCTCAGTATCATGGCTTTCAAATGCTTAACAACATCCTGCCACTAACTCTTTTATGTCTTCAAGTCAGGCTTTTGTCTTACAGTGCTGCAACTACTTTTGTTAAAGGGGCCCTATTATGCTCATTTTCAGATTCATATTTGTATTTTGTGCCGAAATGTGCTATGTAAATAAACTTGCATTGACATTGATATTCTGGAGGCCACAGTTGTCTAGGCTTTTGATGAAAATATCTGCTTCATTTGGAATTTAAAAAACAAACTGACGGGCATACAGTATATGGGCATCTACTAATTGATACGATATGTGTTTTCACCTAAATTAAGACCCCGTTTACATGGAGACGGTTTGTGTTGTATCTGCTACTTTTCTCTTTCGTATAGCCCGTTCGTTCTCACGAGGCCGTAACGGAACCGCGGAAACGGACCCCTCAAACGATAGCGGGTCCCAAGGTGGGTAGATCTGCGGACGAAACGCTCTGGGGGGCCAAACGGCTCAGTGTGTACGTCCTATACGATAATTTCCTGATAACGATGAAGCCATAGCCCCGCCTCTCCCCACCTCTGCTGCTCACAGCTGTAGCATGGTCAGTAGCTACTGACTATGCTACAGATGTTAGTGCAAAATCTAAAGCTCCTCTACCACAACCATCAGCAACAAGTGGACATGGAGAACTACATGAACTACATGTTGCTAAATCCACCGCGGAGCATAAACAGAAGGGCAACCAGGCAACCATGCTCGGGGGTCTTCTTCGCTATTTTGTGGCGGAAGTACAGCGCCACTTACAGGCACGGCATATGTATCCTGCATAAACATGTCAGCCTCCTCACCTTCATCCCCTCCTCCCAGCTGATCCACAGGTCGCCCCTCGTGAGGAAGCAGGCCACAGCGTGCCGGGCCAGGTGATGGATCCAGCCCTCCTGACGCAGCTGAGTCATGATAGCGTCGATCCAGGGAAATCCTGTCTTAGCTTCCGCCCATTTGGCAAGTGCTTCAGGATTTTTGTCCCACGGGATACGCATGCAGATCGGGTTTCCCTCCATCTTGTCGAAGCGTGGGTTGTTGGTTGCTGTGGTGTAGAAGAACTCTCGCCACAGTAGCTGGCCGTACAGGGAGAGTGGAGGGGAGCTGTTCTTTTTCACCTGGAGAAAAATAAACACGGCAAGAAAACATTAAGTACACAATGTCAAGGTGAAAAGATAATCACAACCGAATTTTTGTTGTTGTTCTAAGACAGGTGTGTAGGATTGTGACAACAGTGCGCGGAAGCTTTTTTTTGCAACTTTTGGTAAGAAAATCTGAAAAATAGATATACAAGCATGCTGGCTTAGCTGTGAGATGTCTTTTAGAGCTAAATTGAAGTAGCACTAGTCTCTAAATCTTACATTTTGGCACTCATATCATTAGATTTTTGGTCGAGCTTCAACGACTTGATGTCTGGGGAATTCTAACCTCCATAATTTCTTCTCATTGTGCTTTATTCTACACCTACACTGTGACACATATGTATCGATACCTAGAAAGCATGCGCAAAACATGGGTGTCGCTGATTTGCTTTGGGTATTTTACATACTGCCTATAGGAGTTGATATGAAACAGCACAAGTCAACATGTATATTAGACTGGAGGAGTTGGGATCTGACCTTGCGGTAGAGGTCAGTGAACTTGAAGTAGAACAGGCGGCAGGAGAGGCAGCCGAAGCGCAGGTATGGGCTGAGGCCAGTCAGGCTGGCGAGCAACGAGTTGGCGTTCATTCGGGGACGCTCGAAGTTAGCCACCCACGCCTGGAAAAAAAATACGGAGAGAAATACAGGAGGTCAGGGAGAGAGGTAGGGAGTGATGAGAGGTACTAGTTAAGGCAGGGCACTGTTATAAAAAGGTCATAATTTGAAAGAAATTACTATAGTACCTTAGTATACAATTACTTGGTGTGCTTTGGTGTGTTATTGTACATAAACACAGTAAAATAAATTAAGATGTAAAATAAGAACAAATACAAACATTTAAAAAAAAAAACTATTATAAAATAAGAAAAACAAGTACAAATTTAACAAATTACTGATACATTACATTACATTGCATTTAGCTGACGCTTTTATCCAAAGCGACTTACAATAAGTACATTCGACCAGGAAGACACAACCTTGAAGAAAACAGAATCATATAAGTACATCAGGTTTCATAGAGCCAAAACATTTCAAGTGCTACTCAACTGGCTTTAGATAAGCCAGTCCTTTATTAGTATATAAGTGCTTTGTTAATAATTCTATCGCTCGAAGTGGAGTCGAAAGAGATGAGTTTTCAGTCTGCGCCGGAAGATGTGCAAGCTATCTGCTGTCCTGATGTCAATGGGGAGCTCATTCCACCATCTTGGTGCCAGGATAGCAAACCCACGTGTTTTTGCTGATGGGAACTTGGGTCCCCCTCGCAGCGAGGGCGCAACGAGTCGTTTGGCTGCCGCAGAGCGTAGTGCACGCGCTGGGGTGTACGGTTTAACCATGTCCTGGATGTACGAAGGGCCAGATCCATTCGCAGCATGGTAAGCAAGTACCAGTGTCTTGAAGTGGATTCTAGCAGTTACCGGAAGCCAGTGAAGGGAGCGGAGGAGCGGAGTGGTGTGGTGAACATTTAGGAAGGTTGAAGATCAGACGAGCCGCTGCATTCTGGATGAGCTGCAGAGGTCGGATGGCACATGCAGGTAGACCAGCCAGGAGGGAGTTGCAGTAGTCTAGGCGTGAGATGACGAGAGCCTGGACCAGAACCTGCGTCGCTTTCTGTGTCAGCTGGGGACGTATCTTCCTGATGTTGTAAAGCGTGTATCTGCAGCAACGGGTTGTAGCAGCTATGTTTGCAGTGAAGGACAGGTTGTTATCTAGGGTCACACCCAGATTCCTTGCAGTCTGAGTCGGGGAAACAACTGCGGTGCCGATGTTGATTGTTAGGTCAAGAGTGGGACAATCTTTTCCCGGAAGGAAGAGCAGCTCAGTCTTGTCAAGGTTGAGCTTGAGGTGATGAGCAGACATCCACTGAGAGATGTCAGCTAGACAAGCAGAGATGCGTGCGACGACCTGGGTCTCTGAGCGGGGAAAGGACAGAATGAATTGGGTGTCGTCAGCGTAGCAGTGGTATGAAAAACCATGCGGGCTAATGACTGATCCGAGCGAGTTTGTGTACAGGGAGAAGAGGAGGGGACCAAGAACAGAGCCCTGAGGGACCCCTGTAGTTAATTGACAAGGGTCGGACTCAGACCCTCTCCAAGTCACCCTGTAGGTACGGTCTTTCAGATATGAGGTGAGGAGGGAAAGTGCAGAGCCTGAAACTCCAAGTTTTTGGAGAGTGCGAAGGAGGATCTGATGATTCACCGTGTCGAATGCAGCAGACAGGTCCAATAGGATGATGACAGAGGAGAGGGATGCAGTTTTGGCAGTGTGCAGTTCCTCCGTGACAGCAATGAGAGCAGTTTCTGTGGAGTGACCTGCCTTGAAACCAGACTGGTGCGGATCCAGAAGTTGGTTCTGATTGAGATAACAGGAGAGTTGTTTAAAGACAGCGCGTTCAAGTGATTTAGACAGGAACGGGAGGAGAGAGACAGGCCTGTAGTTTATAACATCAGACGGGTTGAGAGTGGGTTTCTTTAGGAGAGGGTTTACTCTTGCCTCCTTGAGACTGTTTGGAAAGTGACCAGAAGTTAGAGAAGTGTTGATGAAATGGGTGAGAAACGGTAGAATATCAGGAGCGATAGTCTGAAGGAGGTTTGAAGGGATAGGGTCCAGAGGACAGGTGGTAGGGGCGGGCAGAGGTAATGAGGGTAAGAACCTCACTTGGAGAGAGAGGGGAAAAGGAGGTTAGTGTGTTGGTGGAAGGAAGGTCTGGTGACCCAGCGGTGAGTAAAGGTGAGTCAGAAAAAGAAGAGCGAATATCATCAACCTTTTTTTCAAAGTGGGTAACAAAGTCGCTTGACAGAAGTGAGGAGGGGGGAGGGGCTTTTGGAGGGTCCAAGAGGGTGGAGAAGATGGAAAATAGTTTTTTAAGGATTGGAATAGGAAGATTGGATCTTATCTTGAAAGAAAGTGCTTTTTGCCTGAGAGATCGAAGCAGAGAAAGACGAGAGGAGAGCCTGATAGGTTAGGAGGTCGTCACGGTGTTTGGATTTCCACCGTTTCCGCTCTGCTACCCTAAGGACGGTTCTATTAGCACGCAGCGCATCATTTTGCCAGGAAGCAGGAGGGGACGCGTCTATCGTTATTCCAACCCAGTTTAGATTTTGCTTCCGCATTACGCAAGAACGTAGCTCTACGCGATAGCGTCATAGCCTTCTTCTTCGGCTGTTATTCTTCGGCTGTTATAGCGGTCGCAGCAGGATGAATAGTTGTTTTTTGTCTTTCCAAAGGATTTGTTGACTGAAAGTAAACGATCCTGTTTGTTTGTTGACTGAAAGTAAACGATCCTGTAATCAAAGCCATATCGAAGATTCCTGAGATTGTATTACTGGTGTTTTATCATCTATAAATAGCCTGTGTGTATTCTCAAATGTCGTTTTCAGGACAAACAAAAGACGTTTTAAATATCTTATCTTATCAGCAGAATATTGAATATAACCTTGACTATTACTGTGCACTTCATTTATTTGACAGCATTATTTAATGATACTATTTTATATATATATATTTAATGATACTATTTTATATATACATTTATTCATATACACACACACTTATATGTACTCACACATGTATTTATTCATAAATATACACAGATGTATTCATTCATTTATACACACACAGCATTATTTAATGATACTGTTTTATATATGGATACGTGGATTCATATTCCTATTATACACACATGCATTTCCAAACATTTGGACTACCTATGTTGCAAATGTATTATCTTTTCAATTTACACACGGCATCTATTGCACGTCTGTCCGTCCTGGGAGAGGGATCCCTCCTCTGTTGCTCTCCCTGAGGTTTCTCCCATTTTTCCCTTTAAACTGTGGGTTTTCTTCGGAAGTTTTTCCTTGTACGATGTGAGGGTCTAAGGACAGACGGTGTCGTATTGTCATACTGATATTTTGTACAAACTGTAAAGTCCACTGAGACAAATGTAACATTTGTGATATTGGGCTATATAAATAAACATTGATTGATTGATTGATTGATATATATATACACACATTTATAAACATATAAACACACACTTATATGTACTCACACATGTATACACACAGATGTATTTCTACACTCTGGTACTTGTACCTTTACTCAAGTACAGTACAAGATCTTATCACTTCTTACACCTCTGGAAAGCACTTTTATGTAAAGGAATACATTTTTATAAATGTCCCAACATTTCATTTTTATATTTTACAAACGTTTATATGTTATTAATGTCAAATGTTATATGTTATATTATATAACAAAATAGACATTAAATAAAATATTAAATAGATACCTTTACATCCTAAACAGAAGGTCAAAACGTTAATATGTTACATGACAAACATTATATAGGCTATATATACAGATGTTTGCTAATGTATCCCTCTTATATTCATCAGGAATTAATATTAAATGATGAATTAACATTACCTCAGCACTGCATAAGTGTGGTCGTCAGTCATATTGACAAAGAAGCACTATTTTATTATTATAATTATAATTATGGGCGTTTAAAAGGACGGTATTTCGCTTGTCAGATTCATATTTGCCGCCCATAGAGATGTAACGCCAGGTTGCTATAACAGCCGAAGAAGAAGGCTATGACGCTAACGCGTAGAGCTATGTTCTTGCGTAATGCGGAAGCAAAATCTAAACTGGGTTGGAATAACGATAGACGCGGAGGGGACTGACGAGCCTGCCAAGATGTGAGAGGACAGAGAGAGTCCAGAGTGGATGAGAGAGTAGAGAGGAGAGTTTCTGCAGCAGAGTTTGAAGGCAGGAGTTGGAACGAGTCAGAGGAAGGGAGGGCTGAGAGCACCGATGAGGCAAAGGTAGAGGGGGAGAGGGAACGAAGGTTACGGCGGACAAGTGCAGGATGAGAAGAGATTAGTTTGTTATGTTTGGAAAGGGGTAGAGAGAATGAAATGAAGAAGTGATCGGATGTGTGGAGCGGGTTTACAGAGAAGTTAGAAGTAGCGCAGTTCCTTGAGAATATGTGAGAAAGCAAAGGCGGTTAACAGGGATGTTAGTTCGTCTATCTTCCCTGTCTGGAGGTTGAAGTCTCCGAGAAGTACAGCGGGAGGGCCAGTTTCAGGGATGTGTGAGAGGAGATTATCTAATTCCTCCAAGAAGTCCCCCAAGGCGCCTGGTGGACGGTAGAGAACAACAATGGTTAACTGTATAGGATGGGTTACTGTGACGGCATGGAATTCAAAGGTGGAAGGAGTGAAGTTAGGTAGCTTGAAGAGGGAAAAGCTCCATTTGGGAGAGAGCAGGAGACCAGTGCCACCTCCTCTGCCAGTTGGTCTGGGTGTATGGGAGAAGGAATATGCAGTGGAGAGAGCTGCTGGGGTGGATGTGTTGGATGGAGTAATCCAGGTCTCAGTGAGAGCAAGGAAATCCAGAGACTGCAGGGAGGCGTAGCCAGAGATGAAGTCAGCCTTAGGAACAGCTGACTGGCAATTCCACAGGCCACCTGAAACTAGATGTTGGATCTCAGTGGAGCATGTGGGATAGATGAGAGCAGGCCGGTTATAGCGATTAGGAGATACACGGGGCCAATGATAATTGCGAGAAGACACATGAACAGGAATGGAGAAAATACACATGATTATAGCATGAGGGGCTAAACAACTAAAGAAAAGAGAAATAAGACACCAGCTCAATCAGAGTAGGATTTACCTCCTCTTTGCCTCCCTCGTGACTCCCGCAGGACTCTAATGTCTTTGTCAGTCTTTGACTCCCGCAGGACTCTAATGTCTTTGTCAGTCTTTGACTCCCGCAGGACTCTAATGTCTTTGTCAGTCTTTGACTCCCGCAGGACTCTAATGTCTTTGTCAGTCTTCGGCTGTCTGACGCTTTAGCTGACGCTCCAGGAAAGAGCTACCTAAAATGGATGCCTGATTGCTGAGTTCTCACAGCTGTAGGGCCACGCCCCTCTAATTAGTTAACTATCTATAGCTGATGGGCGACAATAGACTGGCCCTGCCTATATTGTAATGCAGGATTGAGAGCTGAGACCTGTGAAGCAGGTTTTGCCTGAGCAGATCTGAGATTTAAAATCTCTCAAAAGCGATTTAGCCGTTTTAGCTACAATAACTAGAACAATTATACAGAGTAGAATAAATGAAACAGAGAAGTCTAATTAAACAAGAATATAACTTACAGTGGTTGCTGCGTCAATAGGTAATGTCGTCACCCGGTCCAGATGTACACTGAGTTCATCAGATTTTAAATGCGGTATTTAAATGCTTTTTTAGGTGAAAGATGAGTCACGCTGTTGTACTTCACGCAATCAATAGACTGGCCCTGCCTATATTGTAATGCAGGATTGAGAGCTGAGACCTGTGAAGCAGGTTTTCGCCTGAGCAGATCTGAGATTTAAAATCTCTCAAAAGCGATTTAGCCGTTTTAGCTACAATAACTAGAACAATTATACAGAGTAGAATAAATGAAACAGAGAAGTCTAATTAAACAAGAATATAACTTACAGTGGTTGCTGCGTCAATAGGTAATGTCGTCACCCGGTCCAGATATATTCAACATTTAAAGTGGAATAGCTAAGCTGTTTTAAAGTGTTATTATAATGCAGAAATGTTCAAAATAGTGTAACACATTTGCAAAAGTTGACATTACAGATTCAAATGTTGTCTATGAGGAAAGTGCTTAAATAAGTGTGTTACTAGAAGCAGGTGGTGCAGTACCGACCTTTCTCTCCAGATGGCGCTCTATCCTCGTCAGAGCCTCGGTCTCTCCTCCGGGCCAGACGCCTGTAGGCAGGCCCTCTGTGTCAAAGCCTGAAAACAATCATGGGGATTACCTTCCTGCTTTAAAGTGTTGCACTCACATGCTGGATGAGTCCACAATCCTTCAGTTATGTCATGTTCCCTCAAATAACAACATGTAGTTTCATCCAGCAGATACAAATCCATACAAAGCATCATTATTGTTGGCCTTGACAACTGTTTGGATAATAGAACATGTTGATCTGTTTTGCTTATATCCAATCTATGAATATAAATCTTATAAACAAAACGTTACTGTGTTGTTGTCCTTGTATGTAGTTGTGTGTTGTGTACTGTACAACCGCTTTGTCATTTCCTTCAATTTGTGTATAAAAAAGTCAGTAAACAAAGACAAAAAAACTTGTTCCACACTTACTATGTACACATTAACACATTTAAGATAAAAACAACTCTGCAAAGAGGGTTTTAGAATATTGTAATATCATATATATTTTTTTAATGATAGTCCTGGTGTGTACGTTTGTTTCCTCACCTAGCTCCTCCAGGGACGGGACCCCGTACTCTTCTCCGTGGTCCTCAGAGACGGGGGTGACGCAGCGACCCATAAGGGCGTCTGACAGCGTCTCCACGGGCATCTCAGGAGGATCCATTCGACTGATCAGAGTCTGGAAACGCTTGTAGGTGAGAGGAGGCTGTCCGCGATTCAGCTCTATGATCCTGGGGAGGGATGGAGACAAGGAGCGATCAAGTTTTAATCTTAAATCAAATTTCCAACAGATATTAAAATATTACGAAAGGGAAGTCAACATTTATTTAGCAAAATACTTAAAAGTAAAGCTTATTTTGTTTTAATGAAGTACTGCTTGTAGTCTATTATCTAGTTATATTAGTACAGCAAAGGAATAAATATATATATTTTGAGATTCAAAAATAAATGATATATTTTTAACTAACTAGCTTCTAATTACCTTAAAAGGTTTATTCACTTTAGTATGTTCCTATCAATGCCTTGCCTTTACATTCTTCAATTTTTTAATGGAAATAAAAAATACATTTCCATAAACGAAATATTTACATTTATAGAAAAAAATATAATGTATTTATTATTTAAACCTTCAGATACGATGAGCCATCTAGCTTCACAACAATTTACTCACTAAAATAATCCATGTATATTTTAAAATGGTGTATTAGTATTTATCTCACTTGTCTAGATCGTAGAGGGTGTGTGACGTCTTGACGATGACCTCCACCCCGGCCTCCATGGCCAGCTTCTTGATGGCAGCGTCTCTCTCCTTCCCAAACGGCTCCGTATCGTACTCAAAGGTCAGGCGAGAGATCTTCCACTCCTACGACAGGACAGGGAGATATCACAGTTTGCTCAGCAGGCACAAAGTGACGTCTTCAAATGTTGTTTTAATTAACAGACAGACTCAGCATATTCTATTGTCAATATTTATACTTCTTAAACAACTTTGTTTAAATGAGATTATCAGAGCACGTGCTGATTTTCTGTTATTGCTGACCTTAAAGAGCCGTGGGAACACGTTGGCTGGTTGGCCTCTGATGACAAAGAGGCGAGAGTTGAGCTTCCTAAGGTTGGCATCAAGATCCTCCAAACACTGAAGGAGAAACCTGAAGAAGAAGAGGACAACAAATTAATTACTGATCATCTGATTATACCCTGGAGTCATGAGGCAAACAGAAATGTGTCTTTGATAGAAGAAATGGGTCCACCAGCAGAGATTCCGCAATACCACTTCAATGGCTGTAGCTTTTCTCATATAATAGTATAATAAATGACAATACAGTAATTTAATTTACTGTGATGACTGTAATGTACCATAACTGTGAAATAAATAAACATATACTGCGATATAAGACTTCAGCCATAACGCCCACCTGTGCTACATTTTCGTTAAGCCCAACAAAAAAAAGTACTATTTACTTTCTTTCTAGGTCACTAGGTTTGATAAAAAAATTAAAATGTGTGTGCTGAGGGACTCAGAAGAAATGTGTGTGTTTGGGGCTTTATGACGCAGTCGACCACCATGCAAGAACACATCTCCCTCACTGTCAGACTCACAGCTTTAATGGATTCACATAGATTAGAAAAAAATAACATGGTAGCTCCCTTTGTGCCTCCATCCCTGAGGAAAAGAGAATAAAGCCAGCCTATTATTTGATGTGCCATCTATGATTACTCTAGGATGCATTTAACCTTTTTATGTGAACTGTACATTAGCATCTCCATTATTGCAAACCCTGACAATGTGA
>NW_022992238.1:54754-228550 GCF_902827175.1 Gymnodraco acuticeps
ACAATGTGATCATGATTGTCCTTCTGAAGCGACCGTTTTTGTGGTTCTACCTGTGACAAATGGCCTGATGTCGCTCGTGACGCACTCTCCTCTCTGTTCTCCAAATTGACTAATCATAGCTTCCGGTCTGGCAAATACGTTGTATGTGGCGGGAGAACGCTCATAGAAACCCTTGAACTTTCAATAATTTAGCCAATGCAGTCAAGTGTGTGATTCTTTTTATTTTTCAAGCGCACAAAACGTGTTCGGTTTGCTCCTGTAATATCCTCTTACAGCTTCCTTTCCATCATTAAGCGATGTTTGGTTGCTAACTAAGCGATGGAAGTAGGTAGGGCGACATCCTGTGTTTTAGGCTTCCCGATATTATACCCTATTTCCTACTCATAATGCCAAACTGTGAGTGGGAATTAGTGTGTGTTGTTTTGTTTTTTGGTTAAGTAACTGCCATGGATCAATTACCATGGTTTCCACGGATGTAAACCAAGAATAATTTTATCAGTTTTCATTGTTGGCCCCATCTTCCAGTGTACTGAAGTGTAATCCCTCAAGTATGACGGTACAACAACAACACATTTTGGGAGCACGATACAAAGCAGTAATGTTCACTTTAAGTAACACACAATTCAGATGTATGCAACAGTATAAGTAGAAGAGTAGTTGTAGGTTTCAACAAAGCACTTCGACATCCCATTCAAAGGTGAGGGCGGAGATGAGACCCCGAGGCTATAAGGATTGTTTTACAAAGCTAATAATCCCTGTGTGGTGTCTCTTTATTGTCATCGCTGTCAGACCTCTGATCCCATAACATGTTCAATGAGGTCAAACTAAATCTGAACACAGACGGGCAGTGAGGTCACGCTAACTTGAGGCGTGTGCCTTCCTAAACATGATCTGCAGTTATGAAACTAGTGTGGAGCTGTTGCCCAAACTGACTGTCTGACTGCAGCTCTACTGCAGTTTTCAAATGTCCAATATATTCTTTCCATTTAAAGACATAAGCCTATGACAATTGTTGTATGCACACTTTTCAACACAAACTCTAACAAGGATATTGTTTAACCACAGGTGTAATTCTACGAAAAAGAGAGAAAGGATTTGATAGCTTGAAAACTCAGAGAGGATGTACTTCAAATTATTTTCCAATAACGAACAAAATACGACATTTTCTTTGGGCGGCTTGTGAGAAAAATTAATTCCATATTCTGCAAAATGTATTATCTGTAGGGAAAAAATATTGAAAATCAGACTGCATAGCATAAATGCTTTTGGTGTGTTTTTGATAATCATTTGATGTCTGTGTCTCTGCTTTGTGAGACCATTATTCTGTGCTTTCACTTTGGTGAGCTTCAGATTGTAGATAAGCGGGGGGAGTGCATCTGACGAAGAGATAGGTTGTTGTGCTCCCTATCTCTGTTTCTTATCTATATCTAATAGAAGTGCTCGGGTCTTGATAGATTGAGTGGGGAAGTTCATGAGATCTTTCTAGAGGGTTATCAAGAATAACTTTTATCCAATGACCTTTTTCCCTCTCTGTCTGTGTCTGTGTATTCTCTTGTTCCGATTAACCCAGCCAAATCTTTTTTTCTTGTCTTGTATCTATATCTACGCCGGGATCCGGAGTTGAGGCTGATCCTCTTGCTGTAGTCCTGTGTCTTGGATCCTCTATCCTGAGTTCTGGATTAAGTCGTGGACTTCGGGTCGTGGCTGAACCTGTCTCTGCGGTCCTGCCTTGGGTCTCGTCTTGCTGCTTCCCTGATGGCTTTCCACAGGATTGTAGCTGACATCCTCGTGGATTCATCTTCTTATTACAGACACATGCATTTCCTAACATTCGGTCTATATGCTGTAAAATGTATTATCTCTTGGATTTACACACGGCATCTATTGCACGTCTGTCCGTCCTGGGAGAGGGATCCCTCCTCTGTTGCTCTCCCTGAGGTTTCTCCCATGTTCCCCTTAAACTGTGGGTTTTCTCTGGAAGTGTTTCCTTGTACGATGTGAGGGTCTAAGGACTAGAGGGTGTCGTTTTTCTCATACTGATATTCTGAACAATCTGTGCTGTTGTATTTGCTGTAAAGTGTCTCTACTGTAGGCTATTTTTATTATATGTACAGCACTTTAGCTCGAACAAAAATCATTTATAAATGTGCTATATAAATAAAACTTGATTTGATTTTGATTTGATTTACACTCTCTCAGCATGGAATTTGCCACTAATCAATCCATAAGTTGAGTAACATTTATTTAATAATGTTTCATAAAACCAAGTTGTATAGTGCCTTGATTATTTAAATAGGCAGCTCAACGGACCTATGATATATTTTAAGTTGCAGTTTAAGGTAAAAAATAACAATCCTAATTGGATGATGGGGTGTCATACACCGACCCGCAGGTCCTTAAACTTCAGAAATTGTAATCCAGGCCAACTCTCTTGACCCAACCCTGAGTCCATTAAATAACGCATTGCTGTGCAGAAAGGCACTCAGCTAACAATGCTATCCGTAAGCTTCATGAAGTCAGCATTTTAACATCAATAAAGATATGGATCCGCTTCACCAGTGACGTAAACATTTTGTTTTTAGAAACCATCAGCATCAGACACCACTGATGTGTGTTTCCTGCCTGTGTGACGCCATGGCAATCTGTTCATCATAAAGATCAGCTGGATATCTATAGGTCAATGACTTCAGGATTGGATATTGATTCCTGTGCCTCAAGAAGCAGCTTCTGTAAGAGCAAAAACAGGCCAGTGAGCAATGAATGTTGGAGTGATATTTGCTCTCCTCCCTGCAGAGCAGATATCACAGTTCACAATTAGACTCAGCTCTCACATGGACTCACAGAAATCCCCAAAACACAGACCAAGATTTATCGTACAAAACACAAACACGGATCTTATATAGAAACCATTTATCCCTGCATCTATTTTAATAACCTTCTAATACTTAAAGCCTGGTTCTCTTTGGAATCAGACTCGTGCTGGAACCTATTTATTATTAGGTGAATCACTTGTCAAAGCTGTAAACCCATACTTATTACTTCCAAATCCACTCAAACTAAGGTTGTTGATATTGTGTCGTCCCTGGTTCATTCAAAACCAAGCCAGGTGGCAAAAAGAGGCTAAACACGTTTTAATTCATTTGAATGCTGTTGATGTATTGTGATTTTAAAGGGTGTCCATTATCATCTGGCCGGGGACAACAGCTGGAAATTAGCAATGTTGGCTAAAAGCTGCCCCCATTTACTGTTTTGTTGTGACAGTTGATCAATGGGGACTGTCACTGACACAATAAACAAATAAACTAAACTAATAATCCTTGATCCAAATTCTCACTTAATTAGAAGGAAAGCACAAGACTGAAAAGCAGCCAAACGTTTTGGCAGACAGTGAGCAAAAGTCTCCCTTAACCATCAAATCTAAAAGCCTTAGATACAAAAGAAAACGCTTCAAAAGCAGAGAAAGGGTGACCCCCCTGTTGTGTGTTCGAGCACTGCAGCTCTGCGGTTTTATAATGTTTGCTCTAGATCCTCTGTCTGCCCTTTCAGCAAATCCTGATCATGTATGAGTCACAGCTCCCAGAAGTCTCTCTGAAACTGACTTTGATCATCCTTATACAACAGGAATAAAGCAGTGAATTTCACATTATCTAATCTGACCCACTACACAAAGTTGTTGTTTGTTCCCTCTTATTGCTTGTGTTTTGTTTTTGTGCAGTAATAAATATACATGGATGTATTTCTAACTTAGGTGCAGTGGAAACAAGCTGTACACCAGTGGTTCTCAAACTTTTTCCTGTCAGGCCCCCCCCTTTGGAGAAAAAAAAAAGTCGAGGGCCCCCCCCCAACACCAATTAGTCATGCTCAGTGGCGGCGCCGAGATTTCGTTTGTGGGGATTGCTGTGGGGTTAGCTTCACGTTTCATTAGAGGGTGCGCTCAAACATGTAGGGTTTCCCATTAATATACGGGCGCTACAGTGGAATTTTCTACTGCAACAATCCCCACGCATATACACAGGTACCCGCGACGTTACAATGAAGGCTCGATAATCAGCTCACGGCATATAGGTGTAAGCAGGGGTAAAGTGCTATTTATAGGTGGTGTGTGGACCTCACATAGGGGGGTCCGGGGGCATGCTCCCCCGGGAAGATTTATTTTTAAATATTGAAGTTAAAAGCATCAATCTGGTGCACTTTGAGAGCAAAATTAAGAGATCTATGGATCCACTGAGATAACACTGAGAGAGTTCTTTAGTTCACTGAGCCTCTCAGTCTGACAGGAGAGGACTCTCCTCCACTTTGTTGTTGAAAAAACTCCTTATATCCGTTAGCGTAGCTCGCTAGCACCAGAAGCTAACAACAACGATCTCCAGTACCGGTGCGCTCTCTCTCTCTCTCTCTCTCTCTCGCGCACACAAATGGCTCGTTCCACACAAGCACGCACTTTATTTTTTTATAACCATTTTTCCTCCTGGTCTCTCGCCCCCCCCCCTCCCCCCCCCCCCCCCGGCATGCCTCTGCGCCCCCCACTTTGAGAACCACTGCTGTACACACAACATTGACAAATTACCAGCTTTTGAGGTCCTCATATTCATTACTGTTCAGCTCTGCCACTTTAAATTCTGATGTACCTTCACATCTTAATTGTCATTTTCATATTGTAATTACTTTTGTGTATGTTTATATATTTTTTATTTGTATTATTTTTGTAATAGGCTAATTCTGTATTTCTTCCTTTTCGTGTAAAACTGAAATCCTCTTAATCAAAAACGCAGAAGCAAAATCCTTGTATGTGTACACCTACTTGCCAATAAACTGGATTCTGATTCTTTACCAAATGTAGAAATGTGTTAAGTGATCCATGATATATAATTGCAGTCTTTAAACCAAAATTAAACAAAAGCGATATTTCCCACAAATGAATTATAAATCCTCTCACCTCCACCTGTTGACACCGACGTTGGACGAGCCTGCAAACCAAGGGTCCAGGAAGTAGACACAGCGCACAGTGCCGGCTCCTTTGACCGCCTGCAGCAGGGCCGGGTTGTCATGGAGACGCAGGCCTTTACGGAACCAGTGGATGGAATTTGGGGCCATTTTGTTCTGAAAAGAGTAAAAGAAGAAGAAGAAGAATGAGCAACTAAATGGTGCTTAATTTTTGGAGCTGAATGAAGACGTCATGTACAGAACAGAAAAATATGCACTTTGCTACTTTCTCTTTTCTTTCTTTTTACAGTTTTCTCAGTACAAAACAAAATGTCCACAAACATAACTGACACATTCAAGTTTTATCAGTTGCCAACACTGTTAGACGTTCCAAGAATACACAATGTGAGCAATACATCGCTAAAGCCAAATCATTTAATGCCGTCTAATTATTGTTTATTGTTTAAAACTCACAATTGAGTGACCTTTAACAATTACGACAGATTAGGATTTTATGACATACACTTTGTTGTTGCTTTATTGTTGCAAAAGATTAGATAATAATAATTATGGTTGAGCTGTAAATCAAAAGACTACTGATGGGTTTGCGTGCCAATAATTATTTTCAGGAACTATAATTATGATGCCGGAGGACATTTTCCTAGATATTTCTCTCTGTACTTATTATTGAAGCTGTTCATTTTAACATGCATCCTATGTGAGATAAAGTTACTAGATTACTAAATAGATTGGCTCATGATTAGAGAAGCATAACTGGACCGCAGTCCTGAACATCAGCAGATACTGAGGCATTAAAAACATTGAAGTCTTAATAATTTACCAGCAGCACAAGTGACACTTTTAAATGAATTGCCACTTCAAGACTTATAAAGGCAGGCTTTCTTCACTTCATAGATTAAACGGCAGTCAATAACAACAAGCGTATGATGTACAGGACAGGACCCCATTTTAAAATCAGCTGCACCATTACAATAAATGTAAATACTGTCGGATGCATTACTTTTTGATTTTCCAAAGGAATAATAAAACAGATTTTTGGCTTCACATAATGAGTTTGTGCTAGCTGTTGAATTGACGTGAAATAATGCCACCAGAAGATGACACCAAGAAGCTAAATTGAGAGGTCGTCACACCATTGTGAAGTGAAAACTAGGCCACACTTGTGAATCAAGAGTGATGATAGGCAGGGTCTTTCCCAAGCAAGTGCAAGCACTACTGGTAAAGGAGATCACAGACACATGGACATTAGTCATTTACATGATTGGTTTAAAAAAGTTACAGGTCTAGGTCTAGCATCAGCGGAGACAGAGACTTGCAGGAGTTGAATAAAGTGTTGCTGTGTGTTCTCAAAAATATTCCCTCAGTTGATATGGTTCCTGGGCATCTTGTACATGTTGTATTTACCTTTTAGATCACAATAATTTGTCATGAATAGGCGACAAGTAATCGTCACATTCTCAGCCACGTTGAGAATTTTTTCAGGTTGACAGCTAGAATTTGCCATTTTTTCTGTACAGTACACATGACAGCTGGTGACTGTTAGGGCGCCTCTGTGACAATACAACATTTGTCATCAGTGTTGAAAACAGTCATGTCTTGTCAGTAAATTCATTTTTTTCCCTTCACAAATACCATGTAAAAACCACACAAAACCCTTAACACTGACCTAATTTTATATAACTTAAAATATTTAGGGGATGAAAAAGGGACAGGGTGTGGATGGGACACGAGCTGAGAGTGACTTGAGCATTTCAAATATTGCATTGCATAAGAAAGATGCAAACATGAGTAATCAATATCCAAATAAATGTTTCTATTGCTTGATATTTGAAATATACAAATGTTTTAAGGTCAGTGTCAAAGTGATGGTTTGTATGACTTCTGCAAAGAAAATTAGGTCAAACTGTTTATTCTGAATGAATTGAATCGACCTCATAGGCTAGACATTATGGCATCTCCCATAATTAATACAAAATAACAGTGCAAATAAGGAGCTGCTCTCAAAATGTCATTAAGGACTGTAAATAGGTCTTCAAAAATATACTTTAAGTTCAAGTGCATGGTAAGGAAGCATCATCTCTGTAGAATAAATCGGGGTCACCAGAAAGCATCCTTATGTAAGCGCTGGTGCTGGTTATACCAGCCGGTTTCCTTAACACTCAAACCCCACATATGCAAAAAGACCCTTCTTACCTCCTTGTTGTTTATATTTATTTCAATTCCAAAGAAATACGCATCTCTTCCCAGTGTTACGATGTACGGGGTAGTGCAGAGAGCCTAGAAGAACTCTGTGAATGTTGTCTTCTGCTGTTGCTGCTGCGCTAGTTTCATCAGAGTTAGGCTCACTGCGCATTGCGCCAGCCGAATCTCATTTTGCTTTCAAGCAAGCCCCCAGGAAGTGCGCCGGACTCGGGCAGCATCTCAGGGGTGCGTCCAGGGCCGTCCTGGCCAACTTGGGGCCCCAAGCGTCATTGTGAGATGAGCCACCCCCCCCCCCCCCAACCGACAGGAGTGAACACATTTTTGTTGGGAAACAAACAGGGCCATGGGAAGGGTGCTGAAGCACCCCCTGGTGGAGGACAGGGGATCTGCACTTCCACAAGACGAAATACAAATATAACACAAAAAAACGAATTTTCAGCCTTGATGTAACAACATTCATAATTAAGTAAAAATAACTCCCCTTTCAACCCGGTTACATTTTCCATTTGCCCCTGTTACGATGGGCGCTGTTAAGTGATGAAAGTGGGGGATGTTGGCTTATCGTCAGGCGCCCGCAGCTCACAGCCTGAGAGCAGAGAGAGAGAGAGGAGGGGGGGGGTGCACCCGGTACATGCGGGGGATTGTTGTTAGCGTTCTGCTGGCTGCTAACCGGTCCGGATATAAGAAGCTGGTGTCCTCCCAATATGTGGTGGAGGGAGAGTTCTGTCCCTGTCAGACTGAGAGGCTCAGTGCACGGTAGGGGTAAAGGACTCTGCAGGGTTAGGTGTAGTGTTAGGGTTCAGATAGTTCATCTTGTAGTCTAAGTTATGTCGTGAAGTCTCAAACGTTCTTTTGATCACAATTTATGTAAACAAATATTTCCAAGGCACTCCTTATAATTATTATGGATAAATAAAAAACAGGTTTGAAAATCATTCCAATCTATAGCCTATACTATAGGACAGTAAACCAAAAATATCGTTTAAAACTGGAGCGATTAAAAATGTGCATTACTAAATAAATGTTAACTGGTAAAAGAAGATATAAATGAACCACAAAATAAAATAAGCTAGCCTACATTTATTCGTTATTGGCTATGGAAGGTTATTGGAAATTGTTCACATACTTATTTGATTAATAAAATGCAAACCGATCTTTTTCATATGGGTTGTTTAGAGTTGTACCCCCTAGATCAGTCTCTAATTGGGCACTCAAAGTGCACCAGATTGAAGCATTTTACTTTAAAATGTTAAAATAAATCTTCCCGGGACCCCCCGGACTCGGACCCCCCTAGAGGATGTGACGTCCACCCCCCAATTTAAAACATGTTAAATCCTTAAGCTGTCCACCATGTCAATACGTTTCTCTGTTTGTAGTGTATTGGTCTTTTGTAGAGGTTTTTCATTGCCAGCTAAAATATTGCCTAGGGGCAGCAAATTGGTCAGAACCGGCCCTGGTGTCATCCCCACAGCACCCCCCATTTGAAACATGTTCCCACGGCCAAGGAAACAAAGTACTTTGCAAATATAATTCCTGTTTATTATTATTATTATTATTATTATTATCAACACAGTTACTTTTTTATACAGTGAGGTAAATGGTAAATGTGCATGCATGTCGTTCAATATGCTTTTACAGGTGAATACGTCTGCATTTCCTGCCAAATACTAGCCTCAAAAAGATTAAAATATAATTAATGCAAATAAACTACTTGATTAATAATCATTATCAATTAAATAATGTAAATACTATATTATTTTATTATAATATAGTTGTATAGTTGTACATGCTTATTACGCTCAAAAACTGATATTTCTTCAATCTGGGGGGTGCGCTTTGAGAACTGCGCTGAGAGACTGCGCTGAGAACTGCGCACAGCCGAGCTCATAAGCAGAGGCCCCCTGCGTGAGGCCCACTGCGCGAGGCCCCCTGCGCAATGTGAGGCCCCATGCAAGCCTTGCATGATCGGCCTGCTAGGGAGGGATGGCCCTGGCGTGCGTCTCACTTTTTTTTCATTTCCTCCTCCTCGCTGATTTGTCTGCGCATCTTGAGTGCGTGGCAATAGGTTAGGTTGTAATGGCACTCTTCTTTGTCACATGGGGCAAATCCCACGACAGTCCAAGGGAAGAAATAACATAATCAGTTTGAATCGGTAGATGTTGGCCTCTCTATCTTGTTGCCAGTCAGTGTTTTATCGGCTTCATCTCTTCAGAGGTTATTATACTTGTGTCTGCAGGTGTGGCTGCTTGTATTCACCATCCAACTCACAAGTAAATGTTGTTCGGGACCACAGCCCCCCCCCCCCCCCTCAGTTTTTCTACAACATTGTCCTCATTGTGTGCTGCGATGCTAACTCACTTCAGTGCCAGAAGTCCTGTCAAGAGTTTCTGCCTTGGAGAGGGATTTTGTACACTGCGATACAACTCATTCTAATGCACTGCAGCCATATTTTCCATAACACCTGTAAGCATGCGTGCTGACGACCATCATGCTCTTATCAGTCACAACCCAGCGGCAAACTGTGGAGACTGTGTGGGAGACAAACTGTGCAGCAAGGAGGCGGATCGTATAGGGGGCGGATCGTATAGGGGGCGGATCGTATAGGGGCGGATCGTATAGGGGCGTTTCCTAACTTTTTTTATCCAATAGAATGAGATGGGTCTGGCTGCAGACCAATAGAGTCTGTCTGCAGACCGCAGCAAGGAGGCGTATCGTATAGGGGCGTATCGTATAGGGGTGTATCGTATAGGGGCGGATCATATAGGGGTGTTTCCTAACTTTTTGTATCCAATAGAATAATGACACTCAGCAGAAATACATACTGTAGGTGGCAGTAATGCAACTTAAGGATTCCAGCTGCTTTTATAAATCCTCGCAGAAGAAGTCATTCGTTCTTTCACTATGGCCGAACAAAAAGTTGAAAACAGCGGTAATAGTATTTTCCAGAGATGCATGTTTATATTTATTGTAATGTCATTTTTCTTAACAAACAATTGTCTCGTTATCAAAGTACAACATCGACTGTCCAACCTCGTTAAGCGTTAATAAAGTAAAATAATAGACAGTTTGAAACGCGAGGGCCGTGGCCGGCACGGGGTCTGCTCTCGCTCAAGGGAAAACCTCCAGCGTGACTTGAGACCGCCCCCTTGATAAATAAATGTAATTATAATGAAGCCAGCTGCAATGGATCATTGATCCACCAGGGGGTGCAGTGGGGTTCCACACTGGAGCTCATGTGAAATAAACTGATACAGTACGGTAGATTTATGTCTGGTAGGCTACTACTGTATAGCGGATCTTTGTTAAGATCCATATGTCAACGGATAGGATCATACTCCGTGCTAAATAAGAGATGTAAAGGCAACCGAACAACACATATTTGCCAGTGAGGGATATGGTGTGAAGCTTTTCCAGACGCGTGGTGTTGACAGCAAATCAGGTCTTCTCTTTGAATGCATTTAAGATGTTTATTTGGATTGCAGGATGATGACAGCAAAACAATAGCCGGGTGTTTAACTGATAACTAAACAACTAACTGTGATAAAGAAATTAACTCAAAACAAACAGAAAATAAGCGAAAACACGCACGGTTGAAAAACTGTGTGGCTTCCCCTCTGGTGATTCCCATCCCTAATGCTGTGCACCTGTGTCCTCCCCAAATAGTAGGCTGTACCTGAAATTGGGCTGAGTCCCCGCCTATGCCCAGGTCAATTCAGTAGTATCACAGCACTTCATATACAAATATTAAAATACATCAAATTGGCTGCAACACACCGGCTCCTAATTGTTACTGTATAATAACACAACCATCAACAACATACAAAACATTGCAGCCAAATAGAATAGTCCATATCAGTATTCTCAATCCATAATGTTCATTGTTCATGTAGATAATCCAATAGGGTTGGTAACCCCAATAATATAAATTGGGTTTCAGTCTTTATTCAGCTTCCAATAGAAGACAGATCTTCGTGATTGGTCGCTCCAGGATGTTGTACTTCGTCCGGACTTTAAACCGACCGCACAAGTCCTTGTCTGTCGGGAAAGGTCTGCAGTACCTTGCCCAACAGCCAGATCCGCGAGGGGCATCAGAGTCCGCTACGATGACAATGTCTCCTGTGACAAAGTTCCTCTTGTCCTTTGGCCTCCGTTGTCTCTCTTGCAACAGTGGTACATACTCCTGAATCCATCTGTGCCAAAAGAGATTGGCAAGGAATTGAACTTGCCTCCATCGTCGTTTGGAGTAGGAGTCATTTTTGTCAAAAAGCCCGGGTGGTAGAGAAGGTTTGCCTTTTAACAAGAGAATGTGATTTGAAGTCAGGGGTTCGAGATCATTTGGATCCTCTGAGGTTTTTGTAATGGGACGGTCATTCAAAATGGCTTCCACTTCGCACAGGAGTGTTTGTAGTCCTTCATCATCCAAATGTTGCTGATGAAGAATAGAGTTCAGCACTTTCCTGACCATGCGAATGACTCTTTCCCATACTCCTCCATGATGGGATGCGGCTGGAGTGTTGAAACTCCATTTCACTCCAGAATGAAGCAGTGAGTTTTTGAATTTTCTGATGGTTCAAATGAGATAGAGCTTCTCTCAGCTCACGTTCTGCTCCAACAAAGTTGGTTCCGTTGTCTGATTTGATGTGTGATACTTGGCCTCGCCTGGAAATGAATCTGCGTATTGCAATTTATGCAAGAATTGGTGTCCAATGAATAGGCCATTTCCAGATGGACTGCCCGACTGGCCATGCAGGGTGAAGATACCCATAGTGTTTGATGAGGCTGCGGCCTCTCTTCACTTCAAACAGCCCAAAATAGTCAATGCCCACATTTGTGAATGGTGGAAGATCAGATTGCAGTCTTTCTTTGGCAAATCTGCCATCTTTTGTTCACCCAGCTTCCCCTATATCGTCTGCAGACAACACAGGAAGAGAGGATCTTTCTAGCAGCAGCATTTGCTCTGGTGATCCAGTCAATCAATCAATCATCAATGTTTATTTATATAGCCCAATATCACAAATGTTACATTTGTCTCAGTGGACTTTACAGTTTGTACAAAATATCAGTATGACAATATGACACCCTCTGTTCTTAGACCCTCACAATCGTAACCAAGGAAAAACTTCCAAAGAAAACCCACAGTTTAAAGGGAAAAATGGGAGAAACCTCAGGGGAGAGCAACAGAGGAGGGATCCCTCTCCCAGGACGGACAGACGTGCAATAGATGCCGTGTGTAAATTGAAAAGATAATACATTTGCAACATAGGTAGTCCAAATGTTTGGAAATGCATGTGTGTATAATAGGAAAATGAATCCACGAGGATATCCATCCAGGACCTATGATCCAGGACCACAGCCACGACTCAAGATCCAGGGCTCGCGATCCAGGACAGAGGAGCGCAGGATCATCCATGACTCCGGATCCCGGCGTAGATAGACACCAAAAAGAAAGACATTTGGGGAAGCTGGGTTAATCGGAACATGAGAGTACACAGGTATAGACAGAGAGAAGGAAGAAGTAAGATGTCCCCCGACAAACTAAGCCTATATCAGCAAAACTAGGGGCTGAATCTAATCAGCCCTAACTATAAGCTTTATCAAAAGGAAGGTCTTAAGCGCACTCTTAAAACGGATAGGGTGTCTGCCGCCCGAACACAAACTGTAAGCTGATTCCACAAATGTGGAGCTTGATAAGAAAAGGCTCTGGCTCCCATTGTACTTTTAGAGACTCTAGGAACAACCAACAACCCTGCATTCTTGGAACGCAATGCCCTAGTAGGACAGTAGGGTATAATGAGTTATTTGAGGTAAGATGGCGCCTGCCCATTAAGGGCTTTGTAGGCGAGAAGAAGAATTTTAAATTCTATCCTGTGTTCTATAGGGAGCCAGTGTAAGGCAGCCAGAACAGGAGTAATGTGGTCCCTTTTCCTAACTCTGGTTAGTACACGAGCTGCAGCATTTTGAATCAGCTGAAGCGACTTGACTGACTTCTTGGTACACCCTGATAATAAAGAGTTACAATAATCCAGCCTTGAAGTAACAAATGCATGGACTAGTTTCTCTGCATCGTTTTGAGGCAGATATGCCTGATTTTTGCAATGTTACGTAGATGGAAGTAGGGCGGTCCTTGAAATTGATTTTATGTGGGCGTTAAAGGATAAATCCTGATCAAATATAACACCAAGATTCCTTACAGTCTCACTGGAGGCCAAATTAATGCCATCCATAGTTAGTATATCCTTAGATAATTTGTTTCGTAGATTCTTCGGGCCAAGTACAATAACTTCAGTTTTGGTCGTGTTTAACATCAAAAAGTTTAAGGTCATCCACGTTTTTAAGTCCTTAAGGCAGTCTTGAATTTTATTTAGATGATTAATTTCATCAGGCTTGATTGATAAATATGAGTTGAGTATCATCCGCATAACAATGAAAGTTTACAGAATGATTGCTTATAATATTGCCTAACGGAAGCATATATAATGTGAACAAAATAGGTCCGAGCAGTGAGCCCTGTGGCACTCCATGGCTAACTTTGGTTTGCGTGGAAGATTCATCATTGACATGTACAAACTGAGAGCGTTCAGATAGATAGGACCTAAACCAGTCTAAAGCAGTTCCCTGTATGCCAACTAAGTGCTCTAGTCTTTGCAATAGGATATCATGGTTGATAGTATCAAATGCAGCACTGAGATCGAGCAAAACAAGAATAGAGACACGTCCCTTGTCAGAGGCTATTAGAATGTCATTTGTGACTTTAACCAGAGCTGTCTCTGTGCTATGATGTGTTCTAAAGCCAGACTGAAGATCTTCAAATAAATCATTGTTTTTTAAGTAATCACACAACTGTTTTGCGACTGCTTTCTCAAGAATTTTGAGAGGAACGGAAGATTGGAAATAGGTCTATAATTGGCTAAAACCTCTGGATCGAGGTTGTGCTTTTTAAGAAGCGGTTTTATCACTGCTACTTTGAATGATTGTGGAACATAGCCTGATAATAAAGACATATTCATAATATTTAATAAATAAGTGCTAATTAATGGAAAAAACTTCCTTCAACAGCTTAGTTGGAATTGGGTCTAACATACACGTTGATGGTTTAGAAGAGAGAATCATTGAATTTAATTGTTCAAGGTTTATGGCTGAAAAGCATTCTAGTTTACTATCTAGTGTAATATTAGAACTTACGTTTCCGGGAGCTGTTGATAACACTATACTGGTCAAAGGCAAGAGGTCATTAATTTTGTTTCTAAGAGTAACAATTTTATCGTTAAAAAAGCACATAAAATCATTACTACTGAGTGCTATGGGAATAGAAGGCTCAATCGAGCTGTGGCTTTCTGTCAGCCTGGCTACAGTGCTGAAAAGAAATCTTGCATTATTCTTATTCTCATCTATTATGAAGAGTAGTAGGCTGCTCTCGCTTTACGCAGTGCTTTCTTATATTCATTGAGAGTAATATGCCAATTAAACGAGATTCTTCAAGTTTAGTGGAACGCCATATCCTTTCAAGTTGTCTTGACTTTTGCTTTATTTTGCGGGTTTCGGCATTATGCCATGGAGCTAATCTATGTTGTTTTATTTTCTTCTTTTTCAAAGGAGCAACAGAGTCTAATTTTATTCGCAGCGCATCTGTAGCACTATCAACAACATGATCAATTTGGGGTGGTGTACATTTTGTATAAGTTTCCTCCCTACATGCAGACATGCTATCGAGTTAAGTATTGGTGGAATCTCTTCCTTAAATTTGGCTATAGCATTAACAGATAGGTTTCTGCTGCAGGAGCTTTTGACTAATGCTTTGTAGTCTCGTAACAGTACTTCAAAAGTTACTAAGAAATGGTCGGATAAAGCAGGATTATGCGGTTCGACTAATAGTTGCTCAATTTCAATACCATAAGTCAGAACAAGGTCGAGAGTGTGATTATAGCAATGGGTTGGTTTATTACACTCTGACAAAAACCAACAGAATCTAATATAGAGTTAAATGCAACAGTAAGGCTATTTTTATCATCGTCAACATGAATATTAAAGTCACCTACGATAATTACTTTATCTGTTTTAAGAACCAAAGTTGATAAAAACTCAGAGAATTCAGATAATAATTCTGAATAAGGACCTGGTGCACGGTACACTGTAACAAATAAGATTGGCTGCAAAGTTTTCCAGGTCGGATGCGTAAGACTAAAAACGAGACTTTCAAAGGAGGTATAATTTAATTTTGGTTTAGTATTGATAAGTAAACTTGAGTCAAAGATTGCTGCAACTCCACCTCCTCGGCCCGTGCCTCGGGCAATATGAGTATTGATATGGCTGGGTGGAGTGGCCTCATTTATGCTGACATATTCTTCATGTCTCAACCAAGTTTCAGTGAGACAGCATATATCAATATTATAATCTGATATTAAATCATTTACCAATATTGCTTTAGATGCTAGAGATCTTATGTTTAAGAGACCACATTTAATATTCCTGTTTTGTTGCACTGTAGTAGTTGTTACATTTACTTTTATTAGGTTATTATGTATGACACCTCTATTAGGTTTTACCTTAACTTGTCCTTGGGCAGACACACACACCGCTAATATTGGGTATTTTATTTGGTTCGGGATTCCTATGGATGACTGCCTAGGAGAGAGCGCAGAGAAGCGTGTAAGACTGCGACTCCGCCTCCTGGTCTAAACTCTAGTTTGTCATGGATTAAGTCCACAAAGCGCTGAAATGTTTGCCGAGTCCAATATTGTCGACGAAGTCTGGAAAGTAGGTGATTTCTTCCAGTGTCCTAACTGTTCATGAATGTGGCGTAAGATTAGAGTGGCGATGTGTTGGTCCTTAGCAAGAATGACTGGATGTTTTGTGTCTTCAGGCATTGCTCCTTTGCTAAGCCTACCTCCCACTCTCAAGATTCCTTGTTTCAGCACCGGATCAAGTTTATAAATGTGACTGCTTTTCTTCACTGCAGATGTTCCCTTTTTCAAAGCAGTGATTTTATCACTAAACTTGTCCATTTGGCAGTACTGAATGATGACACTTTCTGCCCCATCAATATCTTCAGGAAATAAGACGTGACCACCCATTGTGGCTCTGAATCTTTTCATGTCCTCTTCCTCTTTGTTCTTTTGTTGAGTTGGGTCAAGTCCACTGCTGGACAGAGAAGCTTGTATTACTTTTCTCTTTTGACTCAACAACTGCAACGTCTTTCTCAGCTGGAGAAACCACGCAACTGAGATCTTAAGCCTTTTCCACGAGGAGAAGTGGGTTATCAGTTGATTTACTGCATTCTGTGGGTCTTCATCAGAGATGTTATTTGTTGCATTTGGTGCATCATTAACCCTTAAGAGTCCCTTAAAAAAACAAAACGTATTTGTTCCTAAGGCCATAAAATGCCACCTTCATAAAAACTGCTATAAAAATATGATATATTCATATTTATTTCCACTTTAAAAGAGTCACTCTTTTAAAACCACTCCAGCCTGCCATACACATATGAATTATATTTTGGGGATTTTAACCCTTTAAATGCCAGTTTGTTGAAAAAACTCCACAGTTTTTTTACTGAAAAAAACAAAAAACTAGAATAATTTTCAAAAAATACATTTCAAGGAATATTTGATTATTGTTATTATTAGGTCCCTAGATTGGTCAATGATTGGCAGCAACATTGATTTTGATGCATTCTTATTTTTTTTGCAGTGTTATATTTAAACAAAAACTCACACTCGTGTTCCTAAGGCCAACAATTGCCACCCTCACAAAAACTGCTATAAAAATATGATATATTCATATTTTCTCCGACTTTCAAAGAGTCAGTCTTTTAAAACTACTCCAGCCTGACATACACATATGAAATATGAATTATATGTTGGGGATTTTAACCCTTTAAATGCCAGTTTGTTGAAAAAAGTCCACAGTTTATTTACTGAAAAAAACTAAAAACTAGAATAATTTTCAAAAAATACATTTCAAGGAATATTTGATTATTGTTATTATTAGGTCCCTAGATTGGTCAATGATTGGCAGCAACATTGATTTTGATGCATTCTTATTTTTTTTGCAGTGTTATATTTAAACAAAAACTCACACTCGTGTTCCTAAGGCCAACAATTGCCACCCTCACAAAAACTGCTATAAAAATATGATATATTCATATTTTCTCCGACTTTCAAAGAGTCAGTCTTTTAAAACTACTCCAGCCTGACATACACATATGAAATATGAATTATATGTTGGGGATTTTAACCCTTTAAATGCCAGTTTGTTGAAAAAAGTCCACAGTTTATTTACTGAAAAAAACTAAAAACTAGAATAATTTTCAAAAAATACATTTCAAGGAATATTTGATTATTGTTATTATTAGGTCCCTAGATTGGTCAATGATTGGCAGCAACATTGATTTTGATGCATTGTTACTTTTTTTGCAGTGTTAGATTCAAACAAAAACTCACACTCGTGTTCCTGAGGCCAGAAAATGCCACCTTCACAAAAACTGCTATAAAAATATGATATATTCATATTTTCTCCCACTTTCAAAGAGTAAATGTTTTAAAACTACTCCAGCCTGACTAAAATGAATGATACAAGATAATTTTGAATCGTTTCTGCTGCTGCCAGGATGGCTCGATTGATGTCCACAGGACGTAGGTGTTGTAATGGGAAATGTCAACCAGGTTGTGGAAGAGGGCAAGTGCCAAGTGGCCAGCGATTTGTGGCAACAACCTAACAAAAACATAAAACAAGACAATTTGAATAAATGATACCAAGCATTTTCTCTCATGATGCAAATATTAATTATTTTATAGGAAAATGCTCATTTGAAAAAAAACCTACATATATTTCAGACAAGAATATAAGAGTAATAATACATGTGTGCCTATCTTATCAAGGTTGCTCGACACCTCCTTTGCATCGGTTGTAGTCTTTGATTATGACTGGCTTTCTCTTCATTTCGTCGCTTACGTCTGGACTGCGGTGTTTCGTGCTTAGAAGCAGCACATTCCTGCCCCGTCGGGGGATGTAATTGACCAGTGGGTCTTCGTAAAGGCAAAGTTGGAGGAGAGGATCGCTCTCGCTCTTGCCTGGAGCAAAATAGGGGGAAGCTCAGGCTTGTTTGGGCGAATTGTGCCAACCAGGGCCAGTTTTCTCCTGAGCAGCTCCTCAGCCAGTGTGAAAGACGTGAACAAATTGTCACAGGTAATGATGTGTCCCTGGAGCCCCTCTGTCATCTCCAGGACCACCCTCATCCCCTGGTTGACTTCAGGACGACTGCCAGCTGCTTTGCCTGTATACACCTGCAGTCTCCAGGCGTAGGATGATTTTACATCACAGTTTGCCCAACGACGCCGCGGTCGGGATAGCTTGTCGTCGAACCGCAGTGTTCGGCTGATTTGGTGAAACCTCTTGTGGGACATCGTGGCTCGGAAAACGCTCCGTCCCGATTTCTCACTCCAGAGGCTGAGGGTCGATTCATTTTTTTACCTGTAAACACCGGCCAAAATGAGCAGCCCCACGTAAGCCTGCAGTTCCTCTGTGTCCATATCTCGCCACTCTGCAATTGACCGTCTCCCATGCAGGTTTGTCATGGACACCATATGCTGCAGGATGTCATCTGTCAGCAGCAGTGCAAAGCTGGATGCTGGGTCACTGATTCGAGCGAAAGCATAGTGTGTTGGTCCCGGGATCAAACTTCTGGCTGCTGGGACGTAGCGGAGCGTCTCAGTGTTTGTGGGAGACGAAAACATTTTTTTTTTTAAGTCCATCCTGCAGCTGCTTCCTCCAACTCCCCTCCGCTCTCAGTTTCAGATGAGTCTGAGTTGGACTCTAGCTGGTCTGTTCCCACCTCTGAGGCGTCCTCCGTGGACTCTGAGGCCTCTTCTGTGTCAGCCTCAGAGTCCACGGAGGAGGATGAGGAGCCATCCTCGCAATCAGAGTGCATGATGATGTCCAGAGCTTCCTGTGTGCTGTAATGCCTTGTCATCTCCAAATAGACTACTCCTGCACTGATAGTAATACTTATAACCATGGCTGCAGTGCACCTGCATAAACAACCTGAGCGAGAACCAAAACAAAGTCCAATTTTGTTTTGGTTCTCGCAACTCATTGTTTTTATTATTGAATTAGATTATTACGCAGTGTGGCCTTCTAAGAGAAAAGTATTTTGAAGTTGGACACGCACGCACACACACACACGCACGCACACACATACCATTATCCAACATCAAAAGAGACACACATATATAATTTCAGTAGCAAGTAACCCTTTCTGAAAACAGTAAAAAGTGTGACATTTTGCTGCAGGCTTCAAAGGGTTAAAATTATCGCCATCTTGTAGACAAATGTAAAAATTGAAAATTTAAAGCTAGAAGTCCAAAATGAAATCTTAATGTAAGGGAAACTTCTGTGTAGCAATGCAGTGGGAGTCACCGACTCAGGAAGGAGACATGGTAGAGCAGGAGCTTTGATGTCAAACACTGGAGGTTTATTTGGAGTTACGGCCGGAGTATTCACATCACAAGTCACAGTAGTCACGGTCTGACTGCACGGGTGGGTTGCCACGTCAATTCTGGAGCGCCTCTCTCTCGTTAGCTCATTTAACTGGTTTCACAGAGAGTAATCAACATATTTTGATAAGATAGTTTAAACAGTTGGGCACACTGAGTCACTTGCGTCCGTCACTTATGGCCTCGAAGATGTCATACCTTGGAGTCCACAAACAACAAAGAAGGAAGTGTCCCAGTGCACCCACAACAACAGACCATCTGTGACCTAGTGTTGACCAGTCACAGAATGGGAACAATAACATTATGGCTGAAGCAGCCTATGTCCTTAAAGGAGATAAACAGACGTCAGGGTTGGTCCTGTACGTCATATCTAGGAGTCTAGGTCAATAATTTCCCTAACACTTAACATAAAGGAAATCAAGAGTTTATGATAAGATAAATGTGGGGTCAAAAAAAGCATTTTCAATGGTTTTCAATGGGGCATTTTTTGCCGCTAGGAACTAATGTGTCGGTTTTTGTGTAGCTTAGCCATTTTAGGCTAATTAAAAAAACTGAGACGACAATTCAATATACAACTAAAAAAGAATATCCTCTGGCAAGTTTGAGCAATATTCATTCAACACAGCCAAAATGGCATGAACTTGAAAACCCGAATGGCTGAAAAATGGCCTCAGGGACTCTTAAGGGTTAATGATGACAGTATTAACTGAAACTTCTCCTCTAACCTCTGGGTCATCACTGCTGATGGAAGTTGAATCCACGATGTTAAGAGGCCATTCCTCTTCACTCTTGGAAAGAAACTCTGGGCCATGGATCCATCTGCTGCAAGTGAGAAGGTGTTCAACTTTCACCCCATGAGAGGCCTCATCAGCTGGGTTCCGTTTTGTGTCAACGTACCTCCATTGTGAGATGTCTGTGGCTTCTCTTATAGCAGAGACCCTATTGGCAACAAAGGTGTGAAAGCACTTTGTTTCGTTCCTGATATACTTTAACACTGTTGTGCTGTCTGTCCAGAAGATTGAGTTTTCCAGCTCTAGTTGCAACTCTGCTTTCAGGAGTCTGTCAACTCTCGCTGCCAGCACAGTTCCATCCTTGGGATTGTCACATTCTTTAGAGGAGCAACTCGTGCCTTTCCTAGAACGAAAGTTACATGGATCTTCGCATCATCACTCTGCAGCCTCAAGTATGAAACTGTGCCATAGCGTTCTCGCTGGCGTCAGAGAAATGATGTAGTTGGGCACTTGTGAGCTGTCCAAATCCTTTGGGTTTAAAACATCTCGGCACACTGAAAGTGCTGAGTCTTCTTAGATCTTCTAGCCACCCCACCCACTGCAACTGGTAGTTTTGAGGAATGTGCTCATTGTTATGGAAATCTTAGACCTAGTCAATTACTGTGGAGATACACAAGTCAGAATGATCAAACAATAAATGGTGAAACAAACAGAGTTGTCCTCTTGGTTCTTTATTCGAAGCTTCGAAGGCACAGGTCTCACAGAGTACTGAGTATTCTGTAAGAGTGCGCCCCGAGAGAAAGATGCATACAGGTTATATAGGATCTTGACAGTTCAACAACATTCCGTCACTTATCAGGAGGGGCCCTGGCAGGAGAGATAAGCTTTCCAAAGGAACCGAAACTGTCAATCGCTAATAGATTAAACCAGGAACCTGTTCAGCAAAGGGGAAGTGGGGAAACTTGTCAGCAGCAGATGGAGGAGACAAGAAATGGGGAACTTGATTATAAGACAGGTAAACTAACAGGAACTTGCCCATTGCCCTGTGCTTGGCACCCAGCCCCTCATGAGGTTCAGACCTTAGGTGACCTTAAAGTGTCACTCACAAGGCAGGCAAAGGACATGAACTAGAACACATCACCCAGACCTTACTCCTACGTTTTAAAAGGTCATGAGTGTCAAAACATCATTATGGAAACGGTTGCAAGTGCTGACAAGGGTTATAAGCTAAAATACTTTATTATAGGAACTGCTGTGAGTGCCGACAGAGGTTATGAGCAAAAAACACATCATTCTAGGAACTGCTGCAATTGATGTGACCATGTAAGGTAAAATATAAAGTCTGCACTACAAGAATTTAAACTACATATATAAAGTTTGCCACTACATCATCCCAACTGTAGCTCATCTTACAGAGGTTTTGCAGCATTATCTTGACAGGTAAGGTGAAGGGTGCTAAAAATCCAATGGGGTCGTAGACCGAGCTCACCACCGACAGGATACCTCTTCTTGTGAATGGTCTTTCTTGGACTGCCATCTTGAACCCAAAGGTGTCAGTTTCTGCGCACCACTGCAGTCCCAGGGTTCTTTCGACAGGAAGGCTGTCTCTGTCGAAATCCAGTTCTTTCACTTCCTTGGCTCTTTTCTCCACATCAATGGCTTCCAACACTGACCTGCTGTTGCTGATCCATTTCAGCAGTTGGAATCCTCCCAACTGGCATAGTCTGTAACCAAAGACATGGCTTCTGCCTCTGAAGACAAGGATTTCCAGCAATCGTCCACATAAAAGTTCTGCTTGATGGTGTCTGTTACATGAACTGGGAAATCTGCTTTGTGGTCTTCAGCCATTTTTCTAAGGGCAAAACTGGCACAGCTGGGCGATGATATTGCACCAAACAGATGAACAGTCATTCTGTACTCAGTGAGCGGCTGTGTCAGATCACCTCTTGGCCTCCATAGGAAGCGAAGAAAGTCTACATCCTGTTTTGCCACTTGGACTTGATGATATATAGCTTTTATGTCAGCCATAACTGCTATAGAGTTTAGGCGAAACCTTGTGAGAACTCCGAGCAAGGAATTTGTCAAGTCAGGTCCCTGGAGTAGTTTAGTGTTGAGTGACACACCTTTGTAGCTTGCCGCACAGTCAAATACCACTCTCAGGGTTTTCTTTTTAGGATGGTACACCCCATGATGTGGGACGTACCACACCTTTCCTTCTTTTCCTTTCACCTGATGCTCTGGCACACTCTCTGCATAGCCGTTGTTTATGACATCACCAAGAAAGTTGGTGTATTCCTCTTTGAATGTTGGATTTCTCTCCAATTTCCTTTTTAGGCAGAGGACCCTTTGCTCAGCAAGATGGCGGTTGTTGGGCATGACAACATTGTCCTCTTCTCTAAAAGGCAACTTCAAGCAGTAATGTCCATTGTTGAGTTCAGCTGAAGTGTTGGCAATTTGCATGAACTTAAGATCTTCTATGGACATTTCTGGCTTGTCTTCTGCTGATTTCTCATTGAAGTCATGGTTGTACTGCTTCTCCAGCAGTTCCTCTATGTGAGCAATGGATATGCGGTTGGCTGTGACTGTGGGGCAGCTACTCCCACTATCATTGCCTCCTCTCAATGGTCCGTTGACAACCCATCCCAATAGGGTTCTAACAGCGTAAGGTCCTTTACCCCTGCTGTTTATCACTTCCCATGGCTCCATTACTTCTGGAGAGTTAGTTCCAATTAACAGCTCCACATCAGCATCGATAGCAGGAATTTCCACAGAGTCCAAGTATGGCCAAGCATACAAGTCTTCCTGTTGTGGGATGTTATTACGAGTCACAGGCATCTTGCGTTGGGTGTACACATCAGGCAACTCAATATAGATGTTACCATTGAGTGCAGCTACCTCTAGTCCTGAGATGACGTGACTGTTGACAAAGCTTTAGATGAGCTGCCGGGATCTAGAAATGCATAGGTCTTTAGAATTGTGCTGCCTTTCTTTGCCTTGATTTTTACAGGCACAATTGACAAGACGCAATCCTGTGCTCCGGCTCCTATATGGCCACATGTCTTGGGAGTAGTGGCTTGACTCATCCATGTTGTTTCTTGCTGTGAGTCCTTTGACTTGATTTCTTTCCATTCCTTTGCATGGATATGGAGAATGCTAGGATGTTTCAGGTTACACAACTTACAAGACAGCCGACTGTGACAATCTTTACTCATGTGTCCAACTGATAGACATCCAAAACAAGCACCTTTCTTTTTTAGGAAATCAATTTTATCCCGATGCTGCTTCTTTTCCATCTTGGGGCACACTTCCAATCTGTGGCCCTCTTCACACAGCAGACAAGGTCCCTTTGTTGACTTATCAGGTAAGTATTTCTCCTTTTGAGTTTCAGAGTTAACAGCTGCCACAGATGTAGCGAAACTGCTTCCTTTCTCCTTTAGTGTCCTGTGACAATTTATTTCCTACTTTGAATTTTGAGAATGAGACAACTGTGTCTTGAATGTCTCGATAAGTGGGTCAGATGCAATAGACACTTGTCTCTCAATAAAATTGACCAAGTCACTGAAACCTGCTTGACGATGGCGTCTCTCCTGATGTTCAAAAGCAATGTTTCTCCATTTTTCCCTCAGTTTGTATGGTAACTTCATGATTATAGCACGTATGTTTGATGGCATATTCATTTCTGACATATAGCTTATGTCCTCCATAGCGTTACAGCAGACACGTAGGAATAGTGAAAATGCTTGTAAGGCTTTGATGTCCTCTGACTTCAGTGGTGCCCATCCAAGTGCTTTTTCCATATAGGCAATGGCTATTTTTTGCTCATTTCCAAAGCGTTCTTCTAAAAGCATTCTTGCTCTTTGATACCCCCTGTCACGTGTTGACAGCTCTTGACCAGCTATCTAGGTTGCCCTCGAGTGTACTGCTCCAGGTAGTATAAGCACTGCAGTCTACACAGCTAGCAGCTTTTCCTTCCACTCAATTTTCAAAAGCTCTGACAAATAAGTTGTACTCAAGAGGGTTTCCATCAAACACTGGTATGTCCCTTGGGGGTAATGATAATGAAGACTGCTGTTGCACTAGTAATGCTGTGATGTCGTTTTGCTTTTGCATGACGGTGAAAATATTGCCTTGGTCCGGTTCCTCACTGTTTTGGTTTGATTGCTGTGATGGCTGTGCAGTTGGATATGACTGACGAGATATTTGAGGCATTCTGCCTTGGTCCTCATCGACTTGGATACATTGCTGTTGTGTATATGCACTGGGATATGACTGCAAAGACCTTTGAGGCATGCTTGGGATGTGATTTGAAGCATACGTTTTTTATCTGGTTCCTTGTGAAATGGTTTCTTTGCGCCGTGCCCCTGTTCCACTTGGCATTGTAGCTGCAGTATTGAACTGGTTGTATGGATTTTGATGTGATTGAGTGGGTTTTGTAGTTTTACTGCCTCCTGTTGGTGGATGATTGTATTGACAGTTTGGCTCCAATAATTGTGCTTTCATTGACATAGCAGTTGTACTGCCTCCTGTTGGTGGATGATTGACGGTACAACTTGAAGTTTGTGGAACAAATGGCACAGCAGAGGGTTTGAGAGCAGACTTGTGTTTTGACACATATGAATTTGTTCCATTTGTGACTCCTATGTCAGACCCTCTGTTTCTGAGTACTGTGACTTTTGCTGTCTGCGCAGCAATCTGACTTTGCACTTCAAGTAATTCCCTTTTCTTCCTAATTTGAGCCTCTTGAGCTTCCAGTTCATGCTTTTCCTTGAGAGCAGCCTCCAAAGCCAGGAGTGCAGCCCTTTCAGCCTCTGCCTTGATACGTGCAGAGCACGTTGTTGACCTTGAGGACCTTGAATGGCCAGAGCTTCCACCTGACACATTTGTTTTGTCACCAATGTTAGAAATACTGTCATTTGGCCCAATATTATCCAGCTCCTCATTTGCATGTAACACATCATTTTCATTTGAGCCACTGTTATCCACAACATCATTTGCATTATTTGTCACATCATCGATTTCATCATCCACAACCTGTATGCATTTCTCCCTGTTTGCATGGACCCATTTTTCCATTTTGTGTATTACTCCTTTAACATTGTGCATTTGATTTTGAAACCATTCCGTTTGTTTAAACATTTCATCCTCAGGCAACAAAGGTTTTAATGACTCATGCAACCTTGTAGTTTCCCCAGACAGTTTCCACAACATTTCATGTTTGATTTGCATGTCATTAACCTTGGAGTGACCTTCAATAGCGCTTTTAAATTTGATAAGCAGGTCAGAAGCATAGTCAAAACCTGCTTTTTTTTAAATATGACTATTGGCCAAGACCATGTTGTTTTATCTTTTGAAAATGTGACTTTTGACACCTGTATGCAAGACCTCTGACCTCTTGCATACAGGTGTGAAGACGCAAGGGGACTGTGCAAAGTAACAACACACCTCAAACTTGCACAGGAAAAATTATTTGTAAATATGTAGATATATACATAATTGTCTTAAAACTGCTGCCACCAGTCAGTACATACTGTGTGAACTCTGAAGCAGCTATACATGTAAGTTATAGAACAATTCAACTCTTGCTCGACAGATTTTTTCCAGAGACCTTTTTGTACTTCAACTACATCTTTGTGCTATCTACATCACCCTGTTCTATATTCCTATGGTTTCACCATGATTTGTTATAGAATTATTCTGATTTTCACACCTGTTATATTTCTGTGATATCTTTATTTGAATTTGCCCTTGAAAATTCACTCACATTCGCACCTCTTTGTTTTCCCCAGAAATATTGAGAGTTTCTAAAAGATTCTGTGTGTAGAAGAAAATTGTATAACTTTGGAGTATCTCTGTGCAACACGTTCAACAACCAAAAACATGTTGCGATTCATTTACGAGAAGATGTGGATGTAACTTCTGTCCAATAACATGAGGACAGAGAACAGTTTGCTGAAAACTCCTTTCAAAATGTTTTTTTTTTTTCGAAGATATTTTATAAAAACCAAAACGTGCTGTATAACAAATAAAAAAAGTTGACACAAAAAGAGAGAAACGACATTCCTCAAAAACCACTGTACCCTCCTGAAGACTGCTTCACAGGGAGTTTATTTCTTATGTATTGCTTCTTGCAACATTTTGCAGCCCAGATTTGTGATAACTAACTTTTTCAGAGTGTCCACGATCTCATGAAACGAAGGATGGTAAGCAAAGGGGATGCAAAATGGCCACTGTAAAGTTTTCTATTGGAGGTTGTCACTTTCACATTTAATGCCAAAACTAATGTCAGGTTTCTAGGTTTGGTACACATGAAGTAACAAATCAAAAACTCTAGACGATGAAATAAATAGTGTATGCTCCCTGGACGGCTAATCCACCATAGCAGTCACAAACTCCAAAAAGGAGACATGTAGGCCACTAAAAGGTGGGGTATGTAATTTATTTCAGAAACACTTTTTGTTATATTCCATGGAATGCTCTTAACATCCCGATAGCAATGAATATCTTAAATGCTTGACAATAAATACATAAAAACTTTCATCTGTGGAAGCCGTAGTACTGTAAAAAACACGACCAATCATTTTAGCCGGCCCGGCTAAAATAACTGGATGGCCTACCTGCCTGTCAGCCTTCCATCTGTGCACAATAGGGATGTTAAGATTCACTGATTCGCATCGGTGCACCGACATTAACGTTCAAGATGCGAGTGCACCGGTTGAAAGAGTGCACATTGGCTACAGTTTGGGTTGAACTCGCGATGCATCGATTGTAGCGTCTTTGCATCGGTAAAAAAACGATTCATTCATATAATATCCCCTCATCCGGTCAGCACTCTGCAGAGACGATCTTTGATCTTTGCTTCGCACTACAGAGGCCGAGAGTCTCAGTTATCAACACACATGGAAGTCGAAGAGAAAGAGAAACACAGCGCACCGAAAAATACCTACGAATCAAACGTTTAGCAACACTTCGGATTTTTCAAGAAAGACGGTCAACTGGAAAAATCGCTCGCAAATTGTAAACGATGGCGTGCCGCTTTAAAGTACACAAGTAGGAACTTAGCGACGCACTTAAGAGGCAACATGGGGTCTGCGGCTGAAAATAAAAACCTGAAAGTTAGACATATGAGTTAAATCACTCAGTGAGGTGTTATGTCAGAGAGAGTGGTGTTTAGTTTACAACAGCCTGGGACTGCCAATAATAGTTTAAATGTCTTCCTTACAATTGTAAGCAGTTATGAAATACTTGTTTGTGAAAGGTTAGTTGTATTCTTTATTGTTCATATAGAAACCACTGCTTTCTGCTCACTGGTGGGTTAGCCTATGAATGAGTGTTAAGCACATCAGGCTGGCAGTTGTATGGGCATTGCACTATGGTAGTTGTTATTTGCACATTGTTAATCATAGGCAATGCATCCTTAAATTGTTTAACTGTGAGGTGTTATACAATTGTACTGTACTCTGGAGAGTTTTTTAAGGTAAAAAAGGTAAAACAGAAACAGCATGATGGGATGCACAGTACTAGCAGAGAGAACCAAATATTTAAAGCACTTATTTGTTAATTTATGATTTGCTGAATATAAGGAATACAGCTCGAGTGCGCTGGAATTTGAAAATACACAGCCGGAAAAAAATCTGCCTGTTCCCTCAGACTTCCTTACAGAGCCCCTCCTCCAACACACACGAACTCACACATGACCAATGAGGGCACGAGATAAGTTTGTGCACAGGTTGAAGGCTGACACGCAGGTAGGCCATCCAGTTATTTTAGCCGGGCCGGCTAAAATGATTGGTCGTGCTTTTTACAGCGCTACGGCTTCCACAGATGACATTTTTGTATGGATTTTTTGTCAAAGCACTTAAGATATTCATTGCTATCGGGATGTTAAGAGCATTCCATGGAATATAACAAAAAGTGTATCTCGAGCCGGTTTCTCAAACTTACCTACCCCACATTTAAGTTCATGACAGGAAATAAAAAACTGTTCCATACTGACACCTTTTCGTCTCGGTTCTTTACCAGCACTGACAGCGATTTGACCATTAACTGCCTTCAAACCCAAAGTTAACGCTTGCCAGGGACGTGCAAAGACATTTTGGGGGGCGGGTGCTCAAGTGAGAAAAAGAGCACTTCCCATAATCATTTATAAAAAAATGTTTTAAAACAAAAAGTTAAATATAGTTGCACATCTCTGACTTACTGACCAATTTATTTTAATACCCTCACACTCATGCAATTGTTTAATAGTCAACAGAATTCTACAAAATAATCAGCTAACACAGAGACAATGGTCTTTTTTAGAATTCACTACGCACAAGAGCAGACACCAAACTATTACAATTAATAGTTATTAAATGAGCAGCCAACAATCAAAATGATGAAGTTACTGTTTAAGGACATTACGGCAAAAAGATCGTTTTCTCATGTAATGTACATTTTGGTCTATTTTGACCTTGCGATTGATCAAATTATAGCAAATTAATCACATAACCAAGTATGACCAGGGCCGCCCCTCCCTACAGGCCAATCACGCAGGCAGAGGGCCTCAGCTGCTGTGCGCAGTTCTCCCCCCCCCCCCCCCCCCCCCCCCCCGCTGACACGCGAGAGTGAGAGGTGACAAGGGGAGCACGTCTGTAACCCGACACTGTTGCAATGAATCGACATCTGACCAATCACGGCTTTGATACTAGTGCAGGTGATGAGATGTCGGTGGAAAGACAGTTTTAATTAAAAAAATGAAGAAACTAGAGCATCACTCTAAGGCAGTGGCGAGCCGTCAGGGCCCTCTAGGCCCTCTGTGAGGGCCTAAGATATTCTAAAAAATAATATTTGAAAACATTAAAAAAAAAACATTTTTTTTAAAATATAATTTTTTATATTTTGTTGTTGTTACATTTTTCATTAGTTTTACCAAAATAACTTGATTTAATTGTATTTAAAGTAATATTTCCAAAGAAATAAATCCTTCGAATCTGCCTGTTCAATTTCTGTTAGAATGTGAAGGGTTAAATGCCGTCTCTGCGGGTTATGTGAAGACCGGATGGCTTGTTGGTCCCTCTCTACATTCACAGAGGGCCCATAACTCAGAGAGAGTAATGTCAAATGACAGTACAATTGACCAATCACATCTTCCCTCTAAATGGGCGGGCATTATTTTCGCGGACTTTATGACAAGTTCCGCCCGCTGTGAGGTCTATGCAAGTGGTGCAGTGACGCGTCCTAAAACCCGGAAGTAAGCTTCGCTCGGATTCCCTCGACAGAAAACAATGGGATTTCTCCATAGGATTTTGGAAAATAGCTCGAAATAAGATCTGTAGAAAACGAACCTGTTAGATAAATGCATGTTTTGTTCAGCCGGATAATATCCACATGTCTACCCTACTTTTATTATTTTCGAATCATAAATCTAATCGATAGATTTATGATGGATAGATTTATGATCGATAGATTTATAATTAGCATAAATTCGTTCATGATTGCTCACTTCAGTGATAGTGATGACATCGTTGCGAAATTATTAACCGAGTCATTTTCAAGATTGAGTTACAATGATAAACTGGAGTGGCAAAGGATCAGCTGCATGACCCCGCCATGAAGTGCTTCATCCAAAAGGACAGGAGGATGGACTTTGTGTTTAAGTGATTTGATCATCAAAGGTAGGCCTAAGTCATTTTCAATGTGGGCCGCCGTGCTGACTTAATTCATTTGTAATTGTTACTTGGCTGTGGGTGCCCTGTCATGATAGGTGTTTATATAAATGGTGTTGTTTTGTGTGGTAGAGGCCGGGTCGCTGTCATTGATGTGTTTTGCACCCCGGGCCGCTGTTTTGATATTCCGCAGAAGTATACGCTGTGACGTGATCTTCTTTTGTTTCGAGGGAAGGGGGGTCAGAGGCAGGCGCGCCGGATTCATTTTAGATGTGGGGGGGCCAAAAAAAGTGCGTGTGTATGGCCCAATCCCAAACCACGCCCTACACCCTACCCCTACACACTCCCCCTCCGTGACGGAGTGAACTCCGTGGAGTGACACATTAAGCTCCCTCCTGTCAGATGGAGGGAGTAAATACAGCGGCAAGCTTTGGGACGGCCTCCCCTCTCTCCGGCAGAAACAGGAAATGCCGTAACTGTATTTAGGCCTAACAACAGTTTCAAATCAGCATCTCTTTGACAAAAAATGTAAATTAATAACTCAAATATAACTCCAAACATCTTTAATTGTGTTACTTTTTTGTAAAGCTATTTTAGTTTTAAACCTGATGTTTATAGTTTCTTAGTTTTTGCAACAGTCTGTAAATATACACAACTTTATAATAAAATGTACACAATTACCTTTTTCTAGACTAAACACAGGTAACATCCTAAATAAAATAAAAATGTGGTTATCATGAGGTTGCTAACATCGCAATTTATCACTATCGTTTAGTGGTTTTGCAAAGAATTAACCACTCTCTGTTTTTGTACCATTCTGCGTTATTTGAAGTAGCATACCTTCTCTTTGCTCAAATAATCTACTAGCGGTCTCCTTTTTTCCGATAGTTAGCTGTACAGCTTTACCCCATACTTGCCAACCCTCCCGATTTTCGCGGGAGACTCCCGATTTCACTGGCCTCTCCCAGTTTCCTCCCAGGGTCATATTTCTCCCGCATTTCTCCCGATTTCTGACAAAATCAGATTGGACTGTTTCCACTCGGACTTTAATACAGCTACACCATTGTTTGGTTTCTATGGTAGCGCGTCTCTTTAGCAGCGCACGCAACTGAAAGTCTGAGAGGGTGGGGAAAATAGTCACAGAAAACAGAACAAGAATTGACAACTCTGCTCACTCCTGTCCTTCACATATGCTCCATAAAGGATGGTGCTACAGGCCGCAAGGCAGTGCCCTTACAACTACAATAAGCATGTTAATGTTAATCCAGCTCCGGCGATCCACTAGCACCCCTCCCCCGCGGTGGTTTTGAAATGCTCCCGATTTCTGAGGTCTCCAGGTTGGCAAGTATGCTTTACCCGCCTCAATGTCCCGACAACAAACCTCCATGCAGTCGGAACCAGCCTGTTTCGGTTCAACAACGGCGGCGGTGGGGGCGGCGGCGGTTTTGACAGTTTCTGCGGCCGCAGAGCTGCTGCTTACGACGCTGAAGTTGGCTTCCGATTCAGAGCATCCGATTCGGCAGTTAAGGGGAAAGTTAAGGGACATTTAATTGACAGCGCTGAGCGAACAATCCTCCGTGTTTGAACCTCTTAAATCGCTGCATAGCCGATTTATTTGGACTGGATTATCCCAGAGACTCTAAAGATTCTTTATAACACGGTTTGAGATTTGTGAAACCTTAATTCTATTTGTGAAAATTAAAAAAAGGCAGCAGACGACGTCGTTCATCTGGCTTCGCTGTTTGAAGAAGGTCCAGGCTCCGGAGATGTGGATGTCAGGGATGTGACCTTCCAGTTGTTAAATTTAAGTTTAGATTGACTGTATTTAGTTTTCTTCTGCGCTGGTTCTTCTGACATGTTTGCAAGTGTATATATTCTTTCTATCTCTAGGTTAACGGCTGACACACACAGAACAACGTAACAAATAAAGTAAACAACGTAACAAATAAAGAAATCTAAGCTTTTTTATTGGTTGTAATTTACATGGATACATTAGAATGGTGTAACAATGTCCTATTTGATTGGGTTAAAATGTAGGCCAACATATTCTTCCTGTTATGTCTGCCTGCTTTATTTTACCTAATGCAAAGTGACCTGCTCCATCGAAATCAGTCGCATTGACCCAAAGACACATTTTGATTCCTAGCTTTCTAATGATATCAGGATTGTTTTTGTAGGCTACTCCAAATATTAAGCAAAATATGTCACATTATATAATGACTGTTACAGAGTCATCATTTTGAGAAAAAGGCCTTTAAAGTGTCCTCTTCTCTGGATCGATCTGATTGATTACGAGAAACACCGGCTGTTGTTATGCCTGTTGTGACGTTAAGTTACTCCGTTCTCCGCTTGTAATTATGCCGTTACAAGCTTCGAACCTGTATTTATCATCTGAATTTGCTGAAACAAGTATAATATTCTGAAAGCCAAGACTTTGTTTATTTGAAATCAGATGAAAACAAACTGTAACGGACCCTGCCGTGTTATCTATGATTATATGCCATACATTCATAATGTCAGCGGAGGGAGGGGAAGCGGCGCTGTGGAAAAGCAGAGTGGCCAGTGAGAGGCGAGCTGAGGTCGTCCCTTTACAAGCTTAAAAAATGCGTGTAGCTACTGAGATTGAATATATATATAACAATAAAAAATAACAAAATGTACACAGCTAGATCAGATCACGTTTTAGATGCGACTTTAGAGTAGAGGGGAATTATTGAAACGGGATTTGTACAGTTTTCCGCGGCATCTGTGAAAATGTGGGGCAGGGCTGAAAAGTGGGGGGGCCAATGGCCCCCTGGCCCCCCCGCTTCCGGCGCCCTTGGTCAGAGGGCCTAGGTATAAAAGTCACGGCTCGCCACTGCTCGAAGGTGGGTTATTGTATGAGTCAAATGTACAACTTGCGAATGTTGTATAAGTCAAATTGCCAATTGCCATATTAAAACATCAGCTGCAATTCACGACATGAAGAAGGCAGTCTCTGCATAGCATATAGGCTAATGGAGATGCAGTTATCAGCATTCTTCATTCATTCAAGTATGTGATGCCTTTTATCTGCTAATGTACAGGAGGAAGAGTGATAAACTGTCTGTCTAGTTGGCTTACATAACAGTTAAAGTTTACAGCCTAAAAAACATGGGGCATTTTTTCCCCTTTTATTCATTTTTGTGTTAATTTGCTAATTTCATGGTGACGCTCAGCCTCTCCCCTTAACACCTAACAGCCATCATCATGTCAACCACCACACCAAGAAATACTGATAGAAATGTGTGTGTAGTTCATACATTGCTGACAGAGGGAACTACATTTGAATAAAGATTTAAGAAATATCAGCATAAGCATGTTTTGACTATATTACAACTATATTATAATAAAATAATATAGTATTTATATTTTTGAATTGATTATGATGATTATTATTAGTAGAAGTCGTTTATTTCCATTAATTATATTTAAATCTTTTTGAGGCTAGTATTTGGCAGGAAATGCAGACGTACCTGTAAACGCATACTGAACGACATAAATGCACATTTACCATTTACCTCACTGTATAAAAAAGTAACTGTGTTGATAATAATAATAAACAGGAATTATATTTGCAAAGTAGCCTACTTTGTTTCCAAAACATTTTCACAATGTCGCTTGGGGCCCCAAGTTGGCCAGGGGCGGCCCTCAGTATGACCCTAAAGTTGCTCCCGTAATACACGGCAGTAAAAAGGCAGATAAATCGCAAGAGACCAAGCACCCAGGCAGTACGCGGCAGTAGTTGTAGCCAAAATATGTTTTTTGATGCCGTTTCAGACCGTGACGTAATTGGGTCCACACACACCTTTTTTAACCAAACATTCAGAATCAGAAAATACTTGTTTAGTCTAATATTAGATCTGAGCATTGCTTTCCTTTCTGAATGTTTTCAGTTTTTATTTAAAAACGTTTTTCTTAATTACGCCCGAAGAAGTGGTAAGAAAAAACTGAATTATAATTTTGAATACTTTGTCCTGGCTTGGCTGGCTAATAACTTTATATGATCATGGATAGGAGAGGACAGGCCAGGCTATCATTAAAGGAAATCCATATCATCTTGTCAACAAGCTGAGCGTGCTTAGTTCTGTGGTGCTTATTTTAAGGGAGCAATGTAATATAATAACGCCAACTCACCAAAACGAATCAAAACTCATCCCCAGCCCCATGACAGGATTAACTTTCGCTTCAGTTTCAGCTGTCTGTTGTGTAACCCGTCTTTCCTTGAAAAGTGTGGGCTGAGGGAGAGATATCACCCCTACAATAAAGCTGTTTATGAATAGATGTGCACTTGCAAACAAAATGCACGCTCATAACTTGTCTTTACGTGCACTGATGTCATGTTACACTCTGGAGTTCTCTGGTTTTCTGATTCATATAAAGACTGAAGTCAGGCCCGCCCCTCCCGCAGATCACGCAGACTGCATGGGGCCTCACCTCGCGGAGGGGGCCTCATCCCACGGAGGGATTTTGCGGAGGGAGCCTCATCTGAAGCGCCACAGTTCCACAGTTGTTTGTGAGTCAGCAGATGCAAAGCAAACAGCAGCTTGAACCATCAAGGCTGAAGGTGGGTCAGATTAAAATGAGGAAAGTAAGCCCTGTCCCATTTAAGAATATAGAAAATTCATGAAAACAGCCCTTTTTCCAGTCTTTTTTAAAATGTAGGTTATTTCAGTTAAGAAATGCATGGTTTGAAAGTTCAGGAAACACACTTGAAGCACACCAGTGGACATACATGTGCCATTAACTCAGTAATTGATGTCTGTTGGTCTTTATTTTACTCTGAGCTGCATACAATTTTTAGATTTAATCAAACTTGCCTTACGCTATAAGAACACACTGATCTGGTTCAAGTTCAATGTATTTTATATAGCATATTTAACAGCAACAAAATAATGCACATTGCCGAAAGTGGTGGATGCAATGAATGCATTAATGCTTTGAACGAGCAAAATCCTGGAACATCTAAAGGCCCGGTGTGTCGGCCCGGACACACAATTTCGGCCGTCGAGAGATGTCTGGCCATCGATGAGCGTCCTGTCGCCCTACTCAGATTGGTGTGTCCAGCACCGTCGTGTCTTTTCGGCCGTGCCAACACCTTCCGGCAAGGCAAAATAAATCCCTCTGATTGGCTGTTCAGCGTAGCGAATCGGTGCATGAGAAGCGAAACGGAAGTAAAGAAGGCACACACAGACGGCTATTATTTTTTATTTTCCAGTACCGCACTAAACATCTTTTTGATTAAATGTCTTTATGTGAAACAGTCTGTGAAACAGTCGGTGATGGACGAGAGTGAAAATGGAACGCACGCTATTTGTTGTTTGAATATATCACGCAGTCTGTCTTCCGGTTGCCTCTTTTGAATGACGAATACACAATACCGCCGCTTGCTGGTAAGGAGAGTTATTTGCCACTCACGCATGTGCAGTGCGTACGTGCTTGGCCTTCGGCTGAAGTCTTTGCGGTGTGTTCCAGTGCGACTTTTTGGCCAAGACGACAATCGGGTCCGTCGGGACGTGTTCTTTGGTGTCAGTTTGGTAGGATACTGAGTTTAAGGTAGGACAGGAATCTAAAGAGTGTTGGCAATCAATGCTATAAAGCTATGGTGTATAATGTATGGTTGAAAAACATCAAGGTTGAAGAGTACAGGTTTTTTGTGACTGATTTTTTGTCATAGCGGTACCCTCAGCTCCTCCAGGACGGGTGAGACATATTTAGATTGGATCAAAGATAGGAGGCTTGAATTAGATTATTTATAATATTAGATCGTCAGCATGACTGTATTATGTGATAAGAATGAAGTTGACACAAAGATGTGATCACTTTGTGATAAACTGTTTCAATGTGACCTGCAAGTCTGCTGGAACTTAGCTTTAGTAGAACCTCAGCCAAGGTCAAGCTAGCTGCCACGGAGGGTCACGAGACATAATAGCAAAATAACAGACTACCTTCAGTATTTTTATAATTTGTTCACTCAACCCAGATTTTGTGTCGTGCAAACTTTCTTTTTGTTTCGGAAAACAGGATTCAGCAGTTGTCTCGATTACGCAGAAGTTTCGAGCAGCATTGCAACATCAGACAACTCCCGCCTACTCAGAGGAGGGACTATCTGCAGTGGAAAATAGTAGATTCAGAACGCCGCTGCTCGAGTCCTCACTAACACTAAGAAAGTGGATCACATCACTCCTGTTCTGAAGTCTTTACACTGGCTTCCTGTGTGTCAAAGAATAGATTTCAAAATACTGCTGCTGGTTTATAAAGCACTGAATGGTTTAGGCCCAAAATACATTTCTGACCTGCTAAATTATGAACCATCCAGATCTCTCAGGTCTTCAGGGACTGGTCAGCTTTCTGTCCCCAGAGTCAGAACTAAACATGGAGAAGCAGCGTTCAGTTATTATGCTCCAAATATCTGGAACAAACTCCCAGAAACCTGCAGGTCCGCTGCAACTCTGACTACTTTTAAATCCAGGCTGAAGACTTTTCTTTTTGTCGCTGCTTTTAATTGAACTATTCATATCTTAGACTGCACTGTAACTTTTATCCATGTACTTTTTTCTTTTAATGTTTAATTTATTAGCTTTTCTTTTTAATGACTGATTTTAAATGCCATTTTCTTAATCTCTTTCATTTTTTGTAAAGCACTTTGAATTGCCTTGTGTTGAAAAGTGCTATATAAATAAACTTGCCTTGCCTTGTGTGTGTGTGTGTGTGTGTGTGTGTGTGTGTGTGTGTGTGTGTGTGTGTGTGTGTGTGTGTGTGTGTGTGTGTGTGTGTGTGTGTGTGTGTGTGTGTGTGTGTGTGTGTGTGTGTGTGTAGGACCTGAAGCCAGCGAACCTCCTCATCAGTTCTTCCGGTCATCTGAAGATCGCAGACTTTGGTTTGGCCAGATTGTTCAGTGAGCTGGGCGACAGACTGTACAGCCATCAGGTGGCCACCAGGTAACACACACACATTTTTATTTATTATTAGATACTTTTTTTAGGCAACATTTCTTTGTTTTATGGGGTGTTAGCTGGGAGGTATTGTTGCAAACGTCCCACACTAGCAACAATAGTTTAGTTTATTAAAAAATACACACACAAACAGCTTTAAAAAACATCTTAAACCAGTCAAACCAGCCTCCACTTTTAGAATGTAGTCCGTGTCACTTCCATAAGAAAGCTAAATGTAACAGCTTTCTGTCCCCAGAGTCAGAACTAAACATGGAGAAGCAGCGTTCAGTTATTATGCTCCAAATATCTGGAACAAACTCCCAGTAACCTGCAGGTCCGCTGCAACTCTGACTACTTTTAAATCCAGGCTGAAGACTTTTCTTTTTGTCGCTGCTTTTAATTTTAATTGAAACTGAGCCGTTGTGTTCATCAGTAAAGTGGAACTTCTGTGTGAACTATTCATATCTTAATGCACTGTAGCTTTTTATTCATGTACTTTTTATTCATGTGTTTTTTCTTTTAATGTTTCTTTTATTATCTTTTACTGTTTTTAATTGTCTGAATGTCTTTCATTTTTGTAAAGCACCTTGAATTGCCTTGTGTTGAAAGGTGCTATATAAATAAACTTGCCTTGCCTAAGTGGAGTCCGGTATCCATATCATGCGGAAAACCTGGCATTAGCTAAAGTGTTTATATAATCTGTCTCAACAAAGATCTCATTGTACACAACGATCTGAAAACGAGATATTTTCTTCCTCACATGTATATGTCAACTTTTTCAGCATTGCCTCATGAGGGCAATTTTGGTCTGTCGTTGTCACCACTTTAGTTTAGAAAATGATAGACATAATGGATTGGCACAAATTTTAAAATCGTGTTTTTGAGACGATGTACCTGTAAGACTTTGGGGAGCTCTTTACTCTTCATGTAGCGGCTTCATTTTCTTTTTTTATATATGAAAGATACTTACGAAGAAATTAGCAAAACACATGATTACAAGCTTGATGAAGGAGTTTGAAAAAAATTGTATAATTCTATACATCTAGCATTGTCTTATCGAGTATGTTAACGTTCACGTAGCCCCCCTGTTTTTTAAACAGCATCATAGGCCCACTAGTTGGCTGCAGACTCTCCTTTTTGTTTAATTTATAATTGTTTCTGAAGTTGAGTTTTAATGTCTCTCTAGAGTTGTGGATTCATTCTTGGGATTTTAAATCAATGCAAATTATTTTTATTTCAAGAAGATCTTGTCGGTACAATTCTATTTCCTACCTAACATAATAACCTTATCAGGTCCACTTAATCTTATGCTGTTGCGTCTCCACCCTTGGGCTCACAGCAAGTCGATGCAAGTTTTTATACAGGTTTTACAATCTAACAGAAATGGCTTATTGAGTCATTTCAATCTGCAGATATAATGATTCATTACACTTAAGGCATGCCAAACTACATGCAATTGTTATTTGTATGTCTTTGTAAAGCATGTAATGCATACCTTGCTTTAAAACTTGGCCCATAAAGCCATTACAGCTACAGTAGGTCTGAGATTAAATATGATTCAGATGTCCCATATTCATGAATTATTAAATGAATTATCATGTTTTATTGATATTTTGTGTTTAAACAGTCATCCTATTGTGCAAAGACATGCAAGTTAGGTTAATTGTCAATTCTTAATTGCCAGAAATAAGTGAAAATTGTTGTATCAGCCTGGCGTCCTGCCCATGCGGTAAAAACACTGTTCATCCAATGGCATTTTGGATCAGCTCCAGCCACTCTCTAGTAAAATAACTTTCAGATAACGTTTGGATCAAAAGGAGCTGTTAATGTCTTCTTTTCTAAAATATTTATGCAGGGTGATCAATGTTTTTCACAATTATGAATTATGGCAGAAAGCAGAATAACCATATTTATTGTGGTAAACAAAATATATATATATTTTTTACCATTGTTGAGCCCTAATTGGACAAACGGCAGTGAAAATGCAAAAAAAAAGAAATCAGAGATTATGGGGTTAAATCGGGACGTTGCGGTTATGGCGTGTAACCATAAAGCCTGCAGCAACTGTAAATTCTGATCAATCGATTGATTTATAAAAAATAAATGTATAGTCAGCAGAGAGTCACAAACAATGGGAACTCAATCGGTGGGTTTGATATGATTTTTCTAATAATTAAAGGGGCCCTATAATGCTTTATGGCCATTTATATCCTTTGTTAACTAATGACATCACTATGTAACAGAATCAGAATACCTTTATTAGTCCCACAGAGGAGAAATGTACGTTGTTACAGCAGAAAAATAGCCACAGACAGCTTAATGTTACATATGTTACATGCATTAAAAAGTATTAAACAAACAAAAAAGTTATGATGTAATAAAAAATATATTAAAAATAAAAAGTTACACAATTTACAAAATACACATCCTGTAACGGTATGTCCACACAGTTCCGTCGCGTGCTTCAACGGAGACGCTTCCCATTCACTTTGAATGGTGTGACGTCAAGCTTTGCCGAACTGCATTGTGGTTCCGTCACTTTGCCTCCATTGCTCGCTTCGAAAGTTGAGCAAAGTTCAACTTTTCAAGCATTGACGGAAGCGCCAGCCAATCAAATTATATGCCAGTATAAGCGCTTGCCAATCAAACCGCGTGCTTGTGTGTCCGGGGCGGGAGATTAATGTGATTGGTTGTTGGTCGCGCGCCAGACACGCCCACCGGCAAGCTTCAACGCGACTGAACCGTGTGAACGATACGTAACGGTACGTCCACATCCTTAGGATTTAGCAGCCAGGTATATATTACACACTTATTAACGGCATATATATATATATATATATATATATATATAGCACATAGTTGGTTGGTATTTAACAGCAGCAAAGGGTGTTATAGTCTGTGTGGGGGGGGGGGGGTCTACTAGGGGCTGCTCTGGTTGTATAGTCTGACCGCCGCAGGAAGGAAGGACCTGCGGTTCAGCAGCCTGTCGGGAGCTGCACAGTGAGGACAGGGTGTCCTGGAGGGGCTGAGACACATTGTCCAGCAGCGAGGACAGCTTGGCTGCCATTCTCCTGTCTCCCACCACCTCCACAGTGTCCAGAGGACTCCCCAGGACAGAGCTGGCCTTCCTTACCAGTCTGTTTAGTCTCTTCCTCTCAGCAGCCGAGATGCTGCTGCCCCAGAAGGCCACACCATAGAACATGGCTGATGCCACAACAGAGTCATAACATGTCTGAAGGAGTGCCCCTTGCACCCCGAAAGACCTCAGTCTCCTCAGCAGAAAGAGTCTGCTCTGTCCCTTCTTGTACAGAGCAGCAGAATTATCAGTCCAGAAGAAACAGGGGCTGATGTGAGAGGTGACTGTGAGCTGATGGCCGGGGGCTGAGTAGAGGTGGGAGAGGTGACAGGGTCATCTCCAGGCAGTGGGGACAATGGGCAATAGCGCTCCTCTTTCTGGTTTCAGACAGGGGGTGAAAAGCGGTGCTGAAGCTCTTTCTCAAGCATGAGACAAATATTTATTTTGAACATTAAAGCATCTCAACATATCATATAAGCTGTTAGGGTGGACTATCAAATGAAGGCATAAAACCCTACAAATATATCATTAATTTAGTAAAACAAATACATGTATAAGTGGATTAATTCAACAGCTTTATTGTTGCATTAATGGCCCATTGATAACCCTATGAATCATTTAATAAAACAAATTATTTCACATTTCTCTAATGTTGAGAGGGAATATTTACCTTTTTCATTTAAATTGTTTTATTTTTGTGAGGGATACCCTTTAGTGGAAGTTCAGGTCAACGCACCATGACTCAATGATCACACAGTAATAAAGTGTTCTTGCCTGCTCTCCATGCGTGGGTGTGTGGTGGAAGGAGTCCCTGTATACAACATTTGAAATAACAGCCATTAAATGGACAGTGAACCCAACCACACAGCGACAAACCAACATTGTGAATTATACTTTGCATGCTGTGTGTGTGTCCATCCTTTGTTCCTGCTCTCCAGCCGTCTCCTCCTTCCTCATTCCACCTTCAATTATGCAAAAGCAACAAAGCATCCAAGGGCTTCCCCAAGAGTTCCCAAACACAACAGACCAATACAACAAACAGTATTGCTACACTACCATGATGAAATACCAGAGCAGGGTTGTGTAGTTAGTAGTGAACTCATAACAGTTGCCTGCACTGGCTTTAATTCATTTCTGGTTATTCTTCTGTTCATATTCACTGTATGTGGTCTGTCAGTATAATTGTGTTTTATCCTGCCAAAACAGCATGATTTGAACTAAATGCCAAGCCTTGTTGTTGGAGAAATGCCAGGTGTTGTGTTAGGAAGAGTGCCAGGGTGCGAACTGGAGGGGAGCAGGGGGAGCTATAGCTCCCCTAGTGGTGACCTGAGCTCCCCTGGGAACATGGTTTGTGAAATTTGGGGGGAGTTCTCTAAAATACTGATCTGATGACCAAATAAATTCCATTTTGGGCATGTTTTTTTTTTTCAAAGGTGTAAAATAAAATTATATTTAGAGTTTATGATTCATGAAAAAAGTGTCGCCTGCTTGCACGCTGCCCGCAGCTCCACCCACTACCCACTCACTCACAAGCTCGTTTAGTTAGCACTGCATGTTTACCAGGCATTGTTGCTGCTGCTGACATGTCGAAAAGAAAAAAACAACTTACCTTGGGCAATTTCTTTAAAAAGACGGCCCAAACAACCTGATCAAGAAGACCAACCGAATGTAGCTGGTGGTAGCACATCGTACGTTGTGACTGCTGCTACAACAGAACCGAGAGAGGAGGGAGCTAACGTCAGTGCTAGTGCTAACTTGACAGCTAACGTTAACTTGGGGGGCTGAAGAGACACAAGAAGACGAGCCGTTGTGTAGTGTGTGTGGCGTCGCGTCTCACCAGGCAGTGAGAGGGTTGTGTTGTGCTATAGCTGTATTATTAATATTAATATTGTTCATGGTTGGTGCCGCTGGCTGCTCTAATCGCGTGTGTTCGGCTCTGTGTTTGATCACAGCCATAATAGGCTATTCTTTCACACACAGTGACGTCACAGCTACCCACAATGCAACGCGCGCCATATATTTTTTTATAAAGACGCCATTTTTCTGGAGGTGCAAAAATCCTGGCAATGCTAATATAAACAGCTAGCTTATGTCGCCAGGCAGAGCGCACTAGGTTTTTTTTTCTGAATTAACGAGCCGAATAAATCGCTGCATGTCTTCGGATTACATCTCTGGACTTGAGGGGTGTGCTCTAGGTCGTTACCAGCGTAAACTAGAGCTGTGTGGGTTGTTGGATGTACAACGTATGGAATTACGACCCTCAAAAGTGGCCTTCGGTCGATTTTGGCTGCATCTACGTCTATCTTCTGGAAACACCAGGTGAATACCCCACTTGTCACAATAATATTATCATGCCAATGCATATATGTGGTATTTTAGAGTTGACTATATTGATTAAGGCAATCGACTATGATATTCTGTATGCACCTCGTGTGAAATGGTTGATACCGGAAGTACGGTGTCGCCCTCGGCCCAAAACCCGTATGTGTGTGTGAAAGAATAGCCCATGTGAAACAATGTAGCCTGTTTTTGAGTCATTTTAAGTTGATTTAATTAAACAGTCAAACGTTACATTGGTGGTCCGTGGATTATTTATTATTGTTGATTGAAGTTTGCGTAGCCCATACATACGGTGGCCGGCAGGTGCATACGCTAAACAACGGCCAAAAACACACACATAAGCAGGAAACACCTGCAAATAATGAAATGAAAAACAAACAAACCCTGAAAACAAATACAACAGAAAAACGCTGCATTTACAGAAATTATGCAAACTAAATACAACACACAAACCCCGAAAACAAACGCAACAAAAATACGCTGCAAATTATTTCACACAGTGACGTCACGAGCTACCCACAATGCAACGCGCGCCATATATCTATATAGAAATACGCCATTTTCCCGGAGGTGCTAATATCCTGGAGGTGCTAATATAAACAGCTATGTAATGTAGCCCAGCAGAGCGCACTAGTTTTTTTTTTTTTTAAATTAACGACCGAAGAAATCGCTGCATGTCTTCGGATTACATCTCTGGACTTGAGGGGTGTGCTCTAGGTCGTTACCAGCGTAAACTAGAGCTGTGTGGGTTGTCCGATTGCCCTTACAGACTGCCTGCAGATGTATGGAAAAACGACCCTCGAAAGTGGCCTTCGGTCGATTTTGGCAGCATCTACGTCTATCTTCTAGAAACACCAGGTGAATACCCCACTTGTCACAATAATATTATCATGCCATTGCATATATGTGGTATTTTAGAGTTGACTATATTGATTAAGGCAATATACTATGATATTCTGCTTGCACCTCGTGTGAAATGGTGGATACCGGAAGTACGGTGTCGCCCTCGGCCCAAAACCCGTATGTGTGTGTGAAAGAATACCAAAACGATATGCAAAGTCAAAAGCACATACAACCGAAAAACACATTACAAAAAAAAAACATTCCGGAAGTGCTCCAGGCCTCTAGGGGGCTTGCTACGTGGAACAGATTGATGTATGACCAGACATAGAGAGAACGAACAAGAGGAAAGAAAGTTCATTTAAGTGGAGAAAGAGTGTTTTTATACATAGAGCGTCATATTTACGTAGCTAGCGTTAGCGTGTTTGATAAAAGAGCTTGCAAGAGCCATTGTGCACCTAAATGTAACTCTTGACATATAGATGTATAGTATAGAACCGGGACGCCCCTCCCTACACGCAGATCAAACAGACTGGGTGGGGTCTCACGCCCTCACCTCGTGGAGGGGGCCTCAACTGAGCCGCAAATGCGATGCGGTGATAAAAAGGAAATAAAATAAAATGTAAAAAGTTGAATTAAAATATTAAAACAGCAACACAACATTATTCCCACATTAAAAGCCAGTCTGAAGAGGTGTGTTTTGAAGGTGGGGGGGTCGGTGCAGTCTCTGATGTTTAATGGGAGTGAGTTCCAGAGGGAGGGGGCATCGATGGAGAAAGCTCTGTCCCCCCAGGTTCGGTGCTTGGTTTGTGGGGGGATAGACAGGAGGTGGCTTCTGATGAGTTAATTGAAAGACCGTTTCTTTAATACTATTATAATATTTAGGTAGCCGAAAAATATCCACTCTTTTTGACTTAACCTAGCTGTCCCTACATTTTATTTCTCCACAGATGTACTGTCCATTCTGTGGGGTCCAGCGTGACATCTTCGCATGGCTTTTGTGGTGTCTGTGGCAGAGACATCACATTTCTAAAAGATGTGGCTAACAAAGTCCCTGAGGAGATGCCCACCACTAGTGCACATCTAAGTGCACAGTCTAGCACCAGTGCAGGTAAATAGGTTGTTCGTTTTATTACCAAACAATAAGTATTTATAGAAAACTTGGTTTAAAAGTTCGAATTCTGTTATTATACAAATACATCTCTACACTATGTGGCTTACCTACTGTTGAATGTGTTATAAGATGTTCCTCAGAAGGGATTGAGGATGAGACTCCTATTGAACATAATGAAGAGTAATGAATGTTTATTCCTGTGTTTTTTGTAGCAGGAAGCTCAGCTGTAGAGTCCTTTAAAAAATATAGGGAAATAAAAGAGGGAGAGAAAGACCTTTTTTACAAAGGGACGGCATAACTCCAAAAATGAAAAGAAACAGAAATTGGTGAAGGTATGCAACGTTTTCTATTATGAATACATCTGTAATTCAAATCTGCTCACCACACTCTCATATAATGTCCGAAAAAATGTTTTATTCATTTGCATGTTATTGTCTTTTTGCAGATTTCTGTTGGAGTAATGAGGAGGATGGATGGCTGCCTTAAACCTGTGAGAGGGAGGTCAACTTCCCCTTCATGTTGAACCTCAATGGGCATGTGAAGAACTGTTGGCTGCTGCCATAAAAAAGCAGAAAGCCTCTAACCAGGACTTGGAAGATGGTGCCCATGTCTTGTTGTACCCTGATGCGAGGGTGATAACAAATATCCCCGGAACGGACACCCCTTTCACAGTACAGATGTACAAAGAGGCCATTGGAAAGCCCTACCAACGAATTACGTTGTACATCTGTACTCTTGAAGCCGTTTGAAACAGTTGTAAGTGCTTCTGACATATATTCCCCCTTGTTTAAAGCACTAAACTGTATAATAGTTCAAATGTAAACATAACAGTTGTTCTGTCTATATTTCTTAACACAATTCATTCCACCCATCATTCCTTTCTCTTCGTGGTTGAACTTATGAGGTCAAATGGTCTTTTATGAATAGTGGCAGAAGAAATGAAATTTAAGTATCAACAAAAGCTTCCAAACTTTCCTTCTGTTCAAACCCTATGGTTCAAACTAAATATAAATCCCCTCTTAAGGATTGTAATTCTAAATTAACCTTCTTCTCACAACAATGTTGGTTTGTTGTGCCCCAATGTAAATCCTAATGTGAGAGTGAAAAGGACGGTCAACAATATAATGTACATTTCACAAACATTTTGTGTTTCGATTGAATCCTTTCTGATTGATGTCAATCCAATAATTCAGGATTCAAACCAACATTTGATGATAGGTACAGACGTAGGGGAACAATTATTTTTATAGTATTAATCATGACACTTTTATTTTCTTAGGTTACACTGGAACAACCTCTTCAAGTGACGAGGACAGTGTGGTTGTTGCCATCTGGAGACAGTCTTGCTGACACCGTGGTCAGTTTGGATCTATCGTGGCATTTATTCTTAATTAAGTTAATTTTATTTCAGTCAGTCATTTGTGTGTTGTATGCAGGTGTGGGACTTTCCAAATGAACAGAGCACTCCCAGAATGGACAACAGTTTGCCAGGGTAAAATAAAACATTGTCAACATGTTATTTTGTGCCACAAGAAGCAGAATGTTTTAACAGTACAGTAGTTTGAATATATTTTTTGTTTACCTTTATCAGATCTCTCAGGCACCCACAACCAGCGTCTGATCGGGTAAGACTAATTAAAAATGTAATTATACCATGTAGGTTTGAATTTGTGAACATGAAATCAATAAATACCTTTGTGTGCTAATGACACTGTCATTAGATCAACTGCATCATTATTATTTCCTGGGTAAAAATAGGATGGAGAACCTAAATAAAAGAATTATTCTATACTGTAAATCTTATTACTAGCTTCATCATTTAATATTACTATACATCACTTTGTCTTTCCCAGCAGAGAATACCTGACTGCGCCAGACGTTGTTGCAGAACTCTCTGCAAAAATAAAAAATACCTCTTGCAGCAGGTTTAATATTAACCGATCCAATGTATGGGATGGAGCAATCCGCGGCTTCAAACGGGCCCTCATTCGACCCCTCTCATCAGATGCAGGTTAAGTTTACTGACGATGAGGGACAAACTGAGGATGGAGTGGACATTGGTGGTCCCAAGCGGGAGTTCCTGACCCTCCTTATGGAATGCCTGAGAATGAGAAGAATATTTGATGGTCCACAGGACAGGAAATTCCTCACGTTCGACAATGCAGGTAATGATGTTCGCAAATCTGTCTTATGTTCAATACTGTACTGTAAATATAGGAGCTGCTTATGGATTTTGCAGCTGGATTTATGTGACAATTACATTATCTTATACTGTATATCTTTATAATAACGTGGCAACTGTTGGTTAACGTTTGACAAAAAATATCGACAGCTGCAAAAGATGACGAATACTTTCATGCTGGGAGGATGATTGCAACTTCTATAGTTCATGGTGGTCCAGGCCCCCGCTTCCTGTCAGAGACGCTCTACCAGCACCTCACTGGAATGAAAAACACCAACATTGAAGCCATCATTGAAGACATTACTGATGACACTATGAGAGCTTCCCTGCTTGAGGTAGGCTGGCATATTAGGGCAAACATTTGTTGTTTTACTATCACAGCCCAACATACAACATGAAGTTGTCTCCCTTATAACCTGTGAAGAATTTGGTTTTTATATTGTCCGGCCTTCGATAGTTTCTTATTGGGCTTTTATAGCCTCTTTTGGAACCATAACGAACAACCTTAGCTAGCTGTTATGGCAAACCATTAGAAATGATGCAGTATTTATTTATCATACCTAACTGTCATTACAAATATCATTAATGAAAACAAATGTACACTAGTAAGAACAAGTTTGTCATCTTAGAACAATATTAAAAATGTATTCCTCCTTTCATGACATGGATATAGTTATATAAGCTTTAATATCTTGCCACTTTGATTAATGCAACTCCTTACATTAGGTATCATTCATAATTCTTGCTCCCCTCTGCAGCTGGTCAAAAATGATTGGGGTAATTAAGTGTAAAACACAATGTTTAATAAGAAGAAGAAGAAGAAGAAGAAGAAGAAGAAGAACTTGGATTTATTTACCTTTCAAGAAACCAAAGGACACTTACATTTATGATACTATTTAATGAGAGTAGTAAATCAGTCAGATTTAAACCGAACACCATAGGAGGGAAAGAAGATGTTACAATTATTGAGAATATATATTTTTTATTTGATAAATTACCTGTCTTCCTTCATATGCGAGTTTGACAGCATATTGATTTATGTTTATTGATTATGATTGTTTTCTACCCTAGATATCCAGCGCAAGCTACATTGGAGGAACTACATGCATTCAATTTCCAGCTTGTCTGCAGACTGCAGGTTGCTTGCAGTACCCTGATGGTGTGGATGGCAAAAACGCAATCATAAAGGATTTCATGCAGTGGTACATCATTTACCGCAACCATTTTGCCATACAAAGGTAATGTTTCTGCACTATTTAACCTAAGTTCAATATATTTTAATTGTTATCGAGTCAAACACATCACCATTTAGATGTTAAAGCAAGGTTATAATTTATATTAGAACCATTCAGACACAAAGCAATTCCAAGTGCTTTACACTTTCAGAAAATACAAAAATTGCATTTTTAAAACATCATTAAAATTATTAAAAGCAGTTTAACGTGTATTGAAGCTCGGAACAAACATTTAAAGATAAGAAAAGCCTAAATCAAGCGTTCTATGACCAATTGTGATACCAAGGCGATTGAGGGTTTACAAGGGTAGAGTTGTATCTATCGATTCACTGGACAATCCTGCATTTGGAGATAATTTTATTATCAGTTTAGTTACTTTCACAGAAGTTATTCTGACTTTATTTAATATATGTTATTGGTCTTGGTCAAAAAGTAAAATATGAAACAGAAATATGTAAAGATTATTGATTGATTTACTTTACTGCATGTAAAACCCAGAGGTCATTAAGAAATGAAGTATTTCTAAAATTGGTTCTAATGCTTTTTTCAGATATTGTTACTAACCTGGCGATAGGTGATAGTAGATTGATGGGTCTTTGTGTCTAATGTTTCCTAGATTCAAAGACAGACTTGAAGCCTTGGATGTGATTCATGCTTTGGAGCAGCACGGAAGTGTTTTCAGAGCTTTTATGTGCTCAAGTGTGGTAGAGCTGACTTCTGCCACATTGGAGGAAGTCTTTGAGGTTCAGAACAGCAGCGAAAAAGGAAGCACAAGACGCCATGAGGAAACCAGGGTGCTGGGATTTTGGAGAGACTATCTCCTTTAAAAAGAAGGTTTATTTGAGTTCCAACATTGTTCACATCTTAAAATAATTAGCTATTAATGGCAGTTCTATCAATCTTGATATTTAAAAAAAACAAAAAACCGTAATACTACTTTTTCTTCTCAGAAAAACGAACAGGACTCCTCCTCAGTGACATCCTGATGTTCTCAACAGGATTAAACACCCTGCCACCGTCTGGAATCCAGCCGAAATCCCAATTGGTTTTTCACCGGACATCTCGCTTTCCAATCGGCAGAACCTGCTCAAACACAATAGAAATACCAATGTCAAGCACCTACGAACAGTTTGAAAGCAACATGGACTTTGGAATCCAAAATTCGCCTGGTTTTGGACTTTATTGAAAGCTGGGCTTACAATTTACAAATTAGCCATGTTCTTCATATTTATATAGTTCGTAACACAAGACTCCCAGGTCAAGGGTTGCATTAGACCACTCGTTCTTTGAAGGTTCTCAAAGTGTTCCTGGAAGTGGTCGTCTCCACATAGACTGTTGGTCGAGTCCAGAACAAACTGGCCCAAGTCGTCTTGTGGGACTGGGAACCCACAGTCAGTTCCACCGTACCTGGATGTGCAATATGTTCAACAGTTTATTATTCACGTGTACAAAATTGTTCTTGAAATGTTGTTTTGTTGAACTTCTTTGAAAATTAAAAAAGTTACTGTCACTTAATAGTATACATTATTTGAGTAATAACTGACTGACTGAGGTGAACAGATGACACAATCTTAATTTATAGTGAAAAATGTACTTTGGGGCAACTGATTTTTTCTTAGAATTTTAGGCAGTTACTAAAAATAAATCTGAACAAAATTGAGAAATATGTTTAATTGATAGAAACAAACCTGTGTGGCAGGTTGTACATGACATCTGGTTTCCTGGATGGACAACGAGACTGGTTTACATGTCTGATAATATGCGTGTTCCACTTTTCCCTGCATTCGTCAAGGTCCCTCTGTAGCACACCCATGAAGACAAACCGCACTAGGCATGTGTGCGCATGACTGCCACTGAAGTGATGTTTTTCTCTCAGGTCATTCATGAGATCCATCCAAAATTGAGACCTGAAGAAACAGATTCAAATGAGAGCTTTTTTTTATACATTGATGATTTCCATGTAAAGGGATTAAAAATAAATATAACAAATAACAGTAAACCTGTGGTATCAAATAGTCATATTTATAAGAACTGTATTAAGGAACAGAGATAAAGGGATAATCTGTTTTAACTGATGATTCCGATCAATTAAATTAAAAGGAAATCAGCAACCACACTAGGCATACCATATTTTGGCTGTGCCTGTGGTGCAGAGTTTAGTTGTAAAACAATTATTGTAGGAGATCGGAACTAATACACTGAAAATATAATTACATTACTTTTTATAGATATACTATGTTCATTGTCAAGGATGTAAAAAAAAAAGAAAGAAGCACCACACCTCTGTTTTCTGAAGTACGACCACCAGCTTTCAATTCTTTGATTTGCTGTTGAAGAGTCATACATGTGACCGGCAGCCCCAGCAAAATGGTCAGTGTGTCTTGATCTTAAAGCACACTGGATGGCTGCCATTGTGCCGTTTTCAGTGCCGCAGCCTCATAGGTATGACTCCATGCTCTGTGACACAACGTATGTAATTTTGAGCAATGACCCCAGGGTCATTGTTTGATGCTCCACACTTCAACCACAATACTTTTCTGGAGTAGCCATCAATACATCCGCTGATGGCCAAACCATAGGGCTTTAGCTTATCATAGCCATCAACATGCCAGACGTGGTTGGGTCCTTCAGAGCTGTATGTTCTTCGTACAAATCTTCTATTACTGCGAAGTTGAACTCCAGAGGGATCAAGCTCTCTCATCAAGTTCATGACCTCATCCCTTTTTACAGTAAGGGAGTGCTTTTGCCGCAATGTCTGACACATCGAGCGGTAACCGTAATGCTGGCCAGGTCCATTTAGCTCCTCTTGAATGGCAGCACGAACATTAGCCAGAGGGGAGTCGTTTTTTTTTCCTTGATAATGAAAGACTTTTTAATTTACTCTTTAAAGTACGCAGACTCATTTTTACATTGTGGGTAGTTTCCAGAAAATCCCAAATTTCATCGTAGCTGAAGCTATCATTAAAGTATTTCCGAATGAGGTCCTCTTCTGTGGGGCTGTCAGATGCTGATTGTAAAAAAAAAAAACACAAGGAGAAAAAGAAGAAAACATCATGTCATGGCTCACTGTCTCAAAATCTGATTCTAAATGTATAATGTTCTCTATAAAGATATAACTAATACACAATTATGAATGTATAATATAAGCTGTTTTGTGTATTAATGCATTGGTCTACAATTTAATGATAGCTTCTACATATTTCACATAAACAGACAATGAAAAAATGTGTCCTTCATGCTGATAACTATGCATCTGCCAATTAGTATTCTAAACAGAGTAGTGTGTTGAATCCTTATTTCTTGCATTTGAAACAGATACATTAAAAAAAGTGAACTTACTGTTGTGTTCAACTTCTGCCAAAAACTGTACATGTTTGCCACAGGAGCCACAGAACACTTGAACTTTCCCCAGATGTTGGCCACAGAAAGGACAAAACATGGCAGCCTGAAAAGACATACACTGATGTAGTAAATCCATTTAATCAAGTCAATCAAAAACACATAGTCTAAATAGTGGTTAGCTAAATAAATAGAAAGATACATCATGTTTACCATTGAATCTGTGTTTTGTCTCTCTCTCTCTCTCTCTCCTTGAATGTCTTCTCTATATTTGTTATAATGCACACTACTATCCTGTCATTAATTTGTCCCTCTTCACATGTTGTCACTTCTCTCTCTCTCTCAATTCAATTCAATAGCTTTATTAGCATGACCATAGTTACAGGCAATTGCTAAAGCTCTGTAGGCTATAGTTGCAACATCTATACACAAATACATACATATAAACAAACCGCTAACAATTCAAATGTCCTTTTTCCGCGGTACTCACTATGGCCCGTGTTATTTGCCTGTGTTACCGTTTAACTGGTTACACCGGGGAACTCGTTACGTTAACGGTAGGAATGGGGCGTGTACTTTGAGGAGCCATTGTCGAATAACCAGGAAATACACATTTCGATCGCTTCTTTTGTTGTTTACATTTATCTTTTGGTATATTTGGCTCCATAGGAACACTTTGATGCACATTCAGTACCAGTGTGTGAGGTTGTGGTTGCGATGCCGATATCCGGACGCGTAGGCTACAGCGAGGACTACAAAATGACAATGAGGTGACTGGGGATGTCTGTTCAAAACATTGCAAACGTGAATAAATCATTTGAAATATGTATTTGTCTCCGACTTTCATTTGTACATCGTTGTTAATGTGATGTTTAGTAGCTTTGATAGCTGTCCATACCTCCAGACAGCCTAAAAGTAAGACACAAGTTGTTTACTCACAGCCCGAATGCAGCATCGAGATCCGTGGCCAGCTGTGATCCTCTCCGATGAACTTGTGACAGGACTTCTTTAGCTATTCTCCAGCGAGCAAGGTTTTTATTAAATACCTCCATCCCTCTCATCACAACAAGACTCTACACTGTGCAGAAAAAAAACAACATACATGAAAATAACCTTGCTGGATAGCTTAGAATGAAACAAACAAACTATCTTCCATGGCTGATATGTCACAGTAACGGCTAAACCACAGACAAGTCCAGCGGGGGGGCACAAGTTGAATCCATATAATGAAATTGTTATTTATATATATATATATACATGCTATATATATTTATATTTATTTCTATCCTACATTGTCTAGGCCAGTGGTTCCCAAACTTTTTGTGCCCAAGGCACACCAAAGGACAAGTAAAAATCTCAAGGCACACCTATTGTGCAAAATAGCCCTTATAACACGTGTTATCACTCATATCATGTAAAATATCTGTAAATGTGCATAATTATTTACTAATGCCAAATAAAATGTGACAAAGACAACTATATTACTCGTGAAATATTTATTAACGAAGTATTTCAGAAATTAATTTGAAACGTTATCAAATTAGGCTTCATCAAAGCAGCAACACACATTTAAACCAGACAGGTCACACAATTAAAAATGAGGCAAAGGAAACTCAGCAGAAATTCAGCACAGAGAACTGTCAATGCAAGGAAGCTGCATTGTCCATGGTCCTGAACTACAAATTATAAATGTAACATTTCCTGGACACAGTTTACACCTCACCGTCACATTCCTGTCTATTCTTCGGACGAACTCAAAATAATGGGCAGACCTCCACCCCTCGAGAGTTATCGCTGACTCAGCCATGTTTATGCAGCACTGCACGTGGAGATGTGGAGATGTGGACGTGCAAGTCGCGCAGATTACGTACATATAAACCTACAAAGTACTGATATAGTACATTAAAAAATAATTATTTGTTGTGTAGTTGTATATTGCAATAATAACGTATGGTTGTCACAAAATCCCACGGCACACCCGGACTTGCCTCACGGCACACCAGTGTGCCGCGGCACACCGTTTGGGAACCACTGGTCTAGGCTATATAAACCGGCGGAAGTGTCACAACTTTCTTGGTTTGTGATTATAGAGAGAGATAGATAGCGACAGAGAGATAGATAGCGAGACAGATAGAGATACTGTAGAGATAGATAGTGACAGAGATAGATAGCAAGACAGATAGATTACTGTGCATTGCCCCTGCTAAATAAACCATTAAATAAATAGAAGAGCATCAGGACTGTTTTACATTACATGACATGTTACTTGTTAGACACTTTTATCCAAAGCGACTTACATACTCAATACTGTGGACAATCCCCACAGGAGCAATTTGGGGTGAAGTGTCCCTGATCCAAACTGATCCTGTCTGTGGTTTAGCCGTTACTGTGACATCAGTATCAGCCATGGAAGATAGTTTGTTTGTTTCATTCTAAGCTATCCAGCAAGGTTATTTTCATTTATGTTGTTATTTCTCGGAGACAAATACATATTTGAAATGATTTATTCACGTTTGCAATGTTTTGAACAGACATCCCCAGTCACCTCATTGTCATTTTGTAGTCCTCGCTGTAGCCTACGTGTCCGGATATCGGCATCGCAACCACAACCTCACACACTGGTAGTGAATGTGCATCAAAGTGTTCCTATGGAGCCAAATATACCAAAAGATAAAGGTAAACAACAAAAGAAGCGATCGAAATGTGTATTTCCTGGTTATTCGACACTGGCTCCTCAAAGTACACGCCCCATTCCTACCGTTAACGTAACGAGTTCCCCGGTGTAACCAGTTAAACGGTAACACCTGCACTTGATTTGTCATCTCTTTTAACAATGTTCTTCCCTCACTTTATCTTCTCTTCACGTGAAGCTCTCCTCTCCTCAGCTGGTGTAGTAGTCAGGCACGTTAACGCTAGCTATATAAATATGACGCTCTATGTATAAAAACAAAACAAAACTGACCTTCTTATATCTTTCTTCACTTAAATTAACTTTCTTTCCTCCCGATTTCCATCACTCTTGTTCGTTCTCTCTATGTCTGGTCAGACATCAATCTGTTCCACGTAGACTCCCCCTAGAGGCCTGGAGCACTTCCGGAATGTTGTTTTTTGTATGTGTTTTGGGATTTGTACCTGCTTTGGACTTTGCATATCGTTTTGGTATTTGCAGCGTTTTTTTGTTGCGTTTGTTTTCGGGGTTTGTTTGTTTTTCATTTCATTATTTGCAGGTGTTTCCTGCTTATTTTTGGCCGTTGTTTAGCGTTTGCACCTGCCGGCCACCGTACATACATGCTCGGGAAATCTGTTGACATGAACATGATCCATCGGGACATTTCATGTAAATGTAGCCCTGTGGCACCACCCCGTGTGCAACAGATTTTCTCTTTATAATAGGCCTATGTCTGTGCTGTTCAGTGCTTGAATTGGAATGAAAAAGGTGCCAGTACTCTAAAATCAGCAACTTTTTCAAGTCAATTTTATATATACAGCCCACAAACAAGAATTTGGCTACTATAATGCTGGTGGGTTTGTCTCTTTACTACTGTATATTTTAGAAAGGTTCACTGTACTTAACATTTTTTATGATAGGCAGCGGATATGGCTAAAGCTCAGTAAGGTCAATATTAACTGAAAATATAGCAATCAAAGTCTAGATCTTCTGCTGAAGACACATGAAGCAGAGACCTTTCAGGTGAGAGCCCCTCTGGTGGTGTTCAACATTAATGACAAGGAAACAAAGCTCTGGTCAGAAGCATTTTTTATAAAAAGCTTTAACAAAATTAAGTATTTCTGTACATTTTGAATGCAATCTAACTTTCCAACTCAGAAAACGAAAAACGAAAAAGTGCCAAAAGTCTTCTCACATGGCTGAGCTGCTTTGCAATATACTTCACCACTGAAGAATACAAATATGTATAAAGTAAACTATGATGCAATCTAACTTTCCAACTCAGAAAAATGATAAAGAGCATGAACAAAGAACATGTAAAAACAAATGCAAAATTTGCACAATCTAAAATGAGAAACTGTAACTGCAAGTAACAAAGTCTGAGCCATGGTAAAGAGTTACATTGAACACCAAGCTGATCAGATAACTCCCTGGTTGGTCTGAAGTCCTTCTATCTCCAGGATCTGTACAAATCGGCACATTATGCCAAAAGTCTTCTCACTGGGTGAGCTGCTTTGCAATATACTTCACATTGTTAGAAAAGGCTCCAGAAGGCCTTGGGGACATCAGTATCAGGGGCTGGAGCTGGACAGGCTCTTTCATCAGCACTTCTCCTTCCCTTTGCCAGCCAGGACCTCACATACTGTTCCGGATTGAACTGTCCTAGTGATGGTCCATTACATTTAATGAAAACCAGGCCTGACAGAGAGAGCATTCCTTTTTGCAGTAAGGATATCGTTCATGCAGATGAATGCCCGCTCACACTCACTAGTGGAGACAGCGATGGTTCGGACTGCTTTCAGTAGAGGCTCCTTGGCAGCAGGTGTACGGGATGCCCTGGTTTCCTTGTATTCGCGAAAGCCCTGAACAGTCTCTCTTCTGTCCACTTTCAGCACTTCGCACAAACGTAGCACCTCTACGTCCCCATACTGTACGTCTAACTCCTCTTCAGGCCAACTTCCAGGATGGATAACTTTCATGTCCTGGATTAGCTGATTGTCCCGGGCCTCCCGGCCATGTAATGGGATTTCTCTTGTGCTGACATGAGAGGAGGTTGTGGAAGTCATTCTGTGTCTCAGATTCTCTACCATACTGCGGAAAAAACTCACCTGCATGAATCTGTACAAGCCTGCCATTCTCATGCAGGGCAACACCCTTGAAGGACTTCTCAGCTAGAGCTGTATGAACTGTAGTCATGTGTGGGCCAGGCATGGTGACCATGGATTCAAAAACTCGTATTTCTCGAGTTAAGAGCCTATCTGCTGTAGGCAGTGTCATCTCTCTTTTTTGGAGTTGCCGAGAGAGGTCGCTGAGCTCTGTGAGCGCATCGTACATCAGTCCCAGATTGCTGACAAACGTTGCAGATGTGAGCACATCATCCAGGCCCTTGTACTTTGCTCTGTCTCTGGAATCCCTGCTCGTGTCGTTTGCAGCATTTGTGAAGTGATCATGAAGCACTCGGTAGTTTTCCCAGACTGCTCTGACGCTCCTTTCACTTGAAGCCACCCAGCGGATGGACAAAACACGCCCTATCACCAGGAGACGCTGTCCGACTGCTTGCGCACACTGCGCTAACTGCCTCTGATTTTTGGGGGGAGGCATGGAACAAGGAATAGAGTTTGTCAAAAAAGATCTGGAAATGATTGAGCCCTGAGACCTCCTTGACCACATCCCCAACTGCCAGCTCTAGACGATGATTGGAGCAGTGCCACACAAACAGGCTTGGGAATTTACTACACAACTGGGTAGCAACGCCTGTTCTCTTCCCTAGCATGACTGAAGCCCCATCACATGCAAAAGAAACGAAACACTGACCTAAAAAGTCCTCGTTAAAATCTCTTCCAAGACACTCCATTAACGCCTTTGTGATGTCATCAGCCGTTGTTCCATCCAACTCGATCAGCTCCCAAAAAAACGTTTCGGGCTCAGCATCAGCTAATGCTGAGCGTAGACACACAACAAGCACCGTTTTACCACTAATAGTGGTAGATTCATCGACCAAAACACAGAGTTTTCTTTGGTTTTCTGTAATGTCTTTTGCCATTTTTTTCTTCAGCTCATGAGCTATGTGGTCGATGATTTCGCCACAGGTTTTATTGGAGTGCAAAACCCTGCCCACGTTCAGCCCATTCAGTTTCTGTACATTCAAATCAATTGGCATGTCTGTGAATGGCCGGCTATGTTTGCCAATTTTATATGCCGTTCGAAAAACTCTGATAGTGGTGTCTAATTCAGATGTATGCATAGACTGCACTTGATGTTGAATAGTTTCACGTGAAGCAGATGTAAGGATGTCAGCAGCTTTTACATGGGCTTGTGATTCTTTATGTTCTTTGATTTTTTTTCTCAGGCTAGCTTGTTGTTTGCCCTTGTCAACACCGAAATGAGACACTGCACACTCACCCCATTCAGTTGACAGTTTCAGTCCTTGTCCAGTGTGTATTCCCAAAGATTTGACATCTCTGCATATCCGACATCCTAGCTTCTTATCTTTAAGAAGGAGCCATGCATTGGTCTTGCAAAAATATTGCACCTGGTCCGTTGTCCAGCAGTCAGGTGCATCGCTTTGCCCGGTGTTGGTGGTGGCAGTTGAGCCAGCAGCAGCTAACGTTAGAGGCTCTGGAGGAGGCGGCGGAGCTAGTGCTAATGCTAATGCACTAGAACTTGGAGCAGGAGGATCAACCAAAGAAAGCTCCCCATCAGACACAATTTCCAACACAGGCACAGCATTCTCTGTATTTGAAGTTTCTTCCGGCGACAACCGCTGTCTTTTTGCACTTTTATTAATCCATGCTAACATTTTAGAAATGCTAATTTGTGACGTGACTTGCTTTCCTTCTCTCGGGGGCGTGCCTGCTCTGTTCTATCACTCTACATAGCCACCCACTGGGTGGGAGTTGCACTGCATAAACACAACACACGTGCATCTAGGTATGTAAATTGTAAAGCATTAAAACATGGTTTTACTAACAGTTTTCAGTATGTTGTTACTTCGGCATTATTATTATTATTATTTTGAAACGTGTATTACTATTAAATCACGGTCAAATAGGTTAATTTTGACATAGTCGTTTCCACCACAGTATTTACATGGAGAAGATAAGCCCCGCCCCCTCTCCAGCACGTTCTGTTTGAATGACAGGAGTAAACAGCTGACAGCCGCTGTGAAACTCCAGCGGTTAGAGCGATGAGAATGTTCGTTCGGCACCTCATGACGCATCTACTGAGTACCGGGCGGCTATATATATGGATGTATAATAAGAACGGCGGGAGAGTGTTGAGTACTGGCACGGTGCATGAGTACCGGAGTACCGCCAGCATGCCGGTACTGAGCAAGAAGTGCCGGTACTCCATGGGTCAGAACCAGAAGTGCCGGTACTGCGTACCGGTGAGTACCGGCCCAATTCCAGCACTGGTGCTGTTGCTATTAATGCACGGATCAGCATGTACCCACCCCCCCGCAAAGAAAATAAAAAATCCCGGCTCCCCCGGAGACCGTGGTATAGTTCGCACACTGAGGAAACTCCCTGCCTGAGGCTCAGATTTAATCAGCTGACAGTTTGAATGGCTTTTTATGAATCAGCCCAGTGAAATTGTGAAGGCGTATTCTCCTTAAGGAACGTACACCAAAATCACGAGATGAATACATTACGCAATCAATCAATAGTAGGTGTAAAAATAAACATTGCATCGAAACTCACTGGATGTGTCATGATTACAAGATCAAAACGTGTTTCTTTTGAAGATCAGAGTTTCACTCCCTCACGCAGTTGTCATTTTTGACAACTACACATGTAGTAGATTTGTATCTGACTTGGCTATTAATGTGTTGCTGTTGGTCGAAATGCAAATATGCACACGGAGGATCAGTCCCGCATTTGTTATTTCCATACTGAACAATTCTGCACCTCACAATTTATATCCAATGCAAATACAGGAAGTGACTTTCCTGCAGAACAACATTTAAAGGAACAATTTAACCATAATTAATATACACTTTCCACAATTTCTGTGCAGCGTCACACAATGTCTAGTATCCATCAGTGAGCTCAAACCCAAATATATGCAAACGATAATTTTCCTGTACGGGAGGATAATCCTGAAATGCTTTGTCAAACAATCGATTAAAGAAAAAATATATAACGTGTTGAGTACTGAGCTTCAGAAGGGTTGGTAAGCCAATTTTGTTACCGTTTTACGAGGCAATATAGGTTCCCTTATGTCAATCTTTTAAGCTAAGCTAACTCTCTGGACAAACACAAAAGTTGTATATTCTCAAAATGGCTATTCATTTAACCATACCACAGTTCTCAAGTCATATATTACAAAAAGTAAAATTGTAAGTACGAGTAAGTAATGTCATACACCATCCTTTAGCAATTACCGTACGTTCATGGCTACAGTATATATTGTGTCAAGGCACACAGGGGTTAGTCAAGAGGTAACTGCTGTAGAGTTATTATGGGCTATCTGCTGTGTTTGCACATTGACTGGACCTGCTCTGGTCATGAGGTTATGAGAAAAGGGAAACTAATGGTAAATTGACATGATTCACCTAATGAATTAATGCTAAATGTAATCATCACTCAACAAAAGTCACTGACTGCTGAAATGAACAAACCTTCAAGGGGAAAACTGAGTCTTGTAAAAATAGTAATAGTAATCATGTAATTAAGAGTCTTTCTCTATTTGACAGGTAAAGAAACAGGTCTTGTGATGCAATAAATAATGATACCAATCTTCATGAAATGCTCAGAACTGAATGAAACAGCAGCAGACATGAAATAACTCATAAGCAATCATTACTCATACATAAACATGTTTTACTATATTTAGCAGTAAAAACCCTGAGGGAAGATACTTGAGGCACAACTAGCTTGTGATGCAAGAACAATTGCGAAAGGGGGAGAAGGTTCAGGCTCGTCAGGGCATGTCAACTTGAAAAACAAACCACAACTTTCTTTTATCATATGACTTCTCTGACGACAGCTGCTGTAACATTCACACCTGTGATTGCACCATGGTGGTCAATGAACCACAACATTTCTTAATGATAACATTAACCACTACAGTTTAAAACAGGTTAAATAATCAGCTAGGACCACTGGCTGTAAAAATGTCAAATAGATCAGATTAGATTTGGGGTTTATAGCCTGAAGCCATGTTTTTACTATCTTCCAAAATGTGTGAAAATGCTGTTGTTTTTAACTTGAAAAGCGTTGCTCCCATTGAAACACAGCAATTAAAGCCCCGCAACACTGGTGCAACTTTAAACTATCTGCCCAGAAAAATGTATTTTGGGTCTTGTCTTCATGCTATATCTCAAACAGAAAAACGACTAAAGGTCTCCAAATGCCCTTCTGTGTATTATTTGTTCAAAAAGATTTCTCAAAATCTTGCCAGATAAAAGCAAATGATTCATGTTAAAAATAGCACAGGCAAGCTAGAAGACACACAACGTTTTACGTCACAGACGCTGTAGGCGGCACATGTTACAACACTGCAGTGTTAAGCTGCCTGTATGGGCTTGCGTCTGTGTGGGCTTCCCCAAGCAAATTCAGATGAAACCTTTAGTGTCATGACGGATCCCCTGCCATGCCTTCCAGGGAAGAAATCCATCACAATATTTTGTCCTGAGGCTATTGTAGTTTGCTACAGGGAATCACTAGCCGAAATTAACAGCAGGATGATAAACATCTTAAATATAACTCTACACTAACACTAAAAAACAAATTGTTAAGTATTTTCGTGTTATATGAACTCACACGTCCTTGTCAGATAATATGTATTTTAAAAGAAATGTCAAAGAGTTATAGAATAATCCTATTGTTTAACAAAAAATACTGGAAATGGAGGTTGAGCTTCAACAATGTGAATTTGTCAGGGGTTAAACTGAACTTCAAATTATCCAAACCCCCAACAATTGTGAACGGCAGTAAATACAAGTCAAGGAGGAAAACAATATAAACTGTTAATAAAAACATTTATCAGAGATTTGCAACCTTTTGACTTTTGTTTAGCCTTTTTCCAACAGCAAAATGGTTTTAAGCTTTTTAAATTCTAACAAGTCCTGCACTGAGCTTATTGCAGATGCAGATTTTGTTTTAAGTTACAAATGACAACAAGGGTTTTAAGAAGCAACAGGTAATGGTTCAATGAGGATGTTATTATTGGCTATGGTCCAATGTGTTTCGTCCTCGATGCAAATAGTTGTTTAGTCATAAAAACTGAGTCATAGTCTGAGGCAGCATAAAAACCGAAGGTGCACATAGAGAGAGTGCACTGCACAGGGAAAGGGAATCCCAGAGTTTATACGAGATAGAAGAAAAAGGACAGGAAAAAAGACAAAGACAGGAAGCTGCAATACTGCAAAGCTCACAAACAATAAGCATCTCGGAAAGTTATTTGGTTATTTTGGTGAAAGTGAAATGCACACGTTGATAACGTGAGTCTAATTGAAATATATCTATGTTTACAGAATCTTCTTTTACAGCTGGTGCTTATGGGGACAGTGTGCGGCATCCCTGTCTGTAAACTTCCCTGTGAGGAGAGCATTGCATACAGCGAGTTGCCCTTCAGACATATCTCAGAGCTCCAAGACTCGTCGGTGGCACCCTGGAAAATAAGGTGAGTTCCCTTTCTGTTGCACAGAAACATCTTAATAATCACCAAGTAACTTTGTCGAAGCTGAATTCTATCTTAAACTACTTACAAGATTGAGGGTCATGATATACTCAAACAGAATTACTTTAAACTATTTGTTCTACGATCACATCAGCATTTAAAATAATGGGGAAAAGACCCACAACTTCTCAGTCTTTCATAAGGAATTGATGGAGTTGCAGTTATCATTAAAAATTACAGAAATATAATTGTCTAGAATGGAAAAAGAGAGCTAGAGAGAGCCATTTAAACCCACCTCTGTAAATCAAATCAATTGATGCAACTGTGCAGCCTTAAAAAATGACATCTTGGATTTAAATGTTCTCTTAGATGTGGCAAAACTTTAATGAAGTGCCAGAAAAATAAAATGTATGGGAGCAGAAATCTATAGACTTACACATGTCTGTGTTAACAAGCCCCATTTCCCCTCATTTGATTCATCCACCCTTATTTGCCACTCTGCTTCCACATATTTATGTTCTTTTATTTCCTTCTCTTTTCCAGTATTGACACAGCATCTGACAGACACCCCGAAAGCATCCTGTACGCTGAATGCAAGGAATGCACTTTGAAGAACATGGTCGCCAAGCCTATCATGCTCCAGGTTTCTGTCTATCACAACATAACTGGACCTGCTTGGTGCAAGTGTCCCTTCAATCTGGCCGTTGGATGTACATGTGTCCAGAAACATTAACGAACTGATGCATGTTATGGACATGTAATAATTATATCATATGTTTTTCCCTTGCAATTTCATAAGTTGCTTTATTGGGGATTCCGATGTTATGGAGGAAAAAACATTATTTTCTGTTACCTACTTTTTTTTGTTACATTTGTGTTACATGTATCATGTAGTGTAAAACAAATACTTACTACTTTAGTACAAAATAAATAATATTTGTGTTTAATACAATGTTTGCATATTGTGCAAATCAAATGCTACTGTGCTAGAGTTTACTGTATCCGTTATAAAATATATTGAATAAATAAATTGAATAAAATGATAATGTTTTGATTTTCTGTATCAGTCACATCAGCCAACCTTTTGCACAAAACCTATATAAGTGGGTGACCAAGGTTTTAACCGTTTGTTTTTTTAGTTCTAATTGAAAAAAAAGCAGAAACGGGTAGTTTTTTGGTTTTTCAATGTTGCCCGAAAACGAAAAAACGGAAATTCAGCTCGTTTGTTCGTTTTTCTGTTCTTACTGTTAAAACCACTCAATGTTTCGTTTCCATAGATGGGTGGGTGTCCAGTGCCTCCTTGCTTCTGATTGGCTAGTTTGCCAATGCTTACTCTTCAAAATAAAGGTTTCACATTTCACAGTAAAGACCAGAGGTGGGACCAAGTCATTGTTTTGCAAGTCCAAGTCAAGTCTCAAGTCTTTGCGCTCAAGTCCAAGTCAAGTCTCAAGTCTTTGCGCTCAAGTCCGAGTCAAGTCTCAAGTCTTTGCGCTCAAGTCCAAGTCAAGTCTCAAGTCAGGTTGGGCAAGATCAAGTCAAGTCCAAGTCCTAGACTTTGACAAAACGAGTCTTAAACAAGTCATTGTGTGCTTTTCACCAAATGTAATGACATTGATCAATAGAATAATACTTAATAATCAAACTGCTCTTTATTAGTCACATTAATAATTTAATAATCCATTTTCTTTCTGCTGGTAAAGTAACGTGTTTTCTTCTAATTTAAGAGGGATCAGTAAGGTAAGGCTACCGTGACGGTTTGATTCAGAAGGAGTTTAATGTATAAGATCCCTGATGTTGAGGTAACCAGAATGTTTATTTCCACTGTGCACAACATGTTGTAAGGGACCCACAATCTATCTTTATGCAAGGGATAATGTGCAGCCAGGCGGTCTCTATGGGGAAGAGAACACCTGCATCTAGATCCCTCTGCAGGTGGTACTTTAAGTATATCTTGATGCTAATACTTTTCTACTTTTACTTGTAACATTTTGAATGCAGGACTTTTTATTGTACAGGGTTCCTGCAGGTTTCGCCAACTCAAATTTAAGACTTTTTTAACACCTTTTTAAGACCACTTTGAATAGAATTTAAGACCTATTTCACGGCAATAAAGTATGAAGGAAAATTGATATGAAAGAAGAAATACGTCCCATAATCACTTACAAAGTAAATGTATTCATGTTCAACATAAGAACAGTGACTGAACATAACAGCATAACAGTACAGAACTGTGTGTCTGTGTGTGCTTGAGTGTGTGTGTGTTAGGGCTGTGCATTTTAATCGCAATTACGATTTTGGCCTGCCACAATTACGAAAACAACATAATCGGAAAAAAAAGATTATTTTGCTTTGCTAGGTTGTGACAGTGCACTACAACATATTTGATCTAATTAATTTTGTAGTAATGTATCATTTATTTAATTAATTTTTGTATTGGTTTTTCAGTTGAATTATACGTTCAGGGTAATCAACAGTTAAAAAGATACTGTTCAAATTATTATTTGTTTTAAAGTTCAATAAATGGATGTTTTCAAAGTCAATGAATAATCATGATATTAATTATTGACCAACATAATCTTGATTATTGCCATAATCGAGCAGCCCTAGTGTGTGTGTGTGTTTGTGTGTGTCTGAGAGAGAGTGACAAGAGCTATATTCAGAGCTCTGCTGCCTTGGCACTGAGCTTATTGCAGATGCAGATTTTGTTTTAAGTTACAAATAACAACAAAGGTTTTAAGAAGCAATGGGTGATGGTTCAATGAGGATGTTATTATTGGCTATGGTCCAATCTGTTATCCTCCTCAAATGTTGTTTAGTCATAAAAACTGAGTCATAGTCTGAGGCAGCACAAAAACCGAAGGTGCACATAGAGAGAGTGCACTGCACAGGGAAAGGGAATCCCAGAGTTTATACGAGATAGAAGAAAAAGGACAATTCCTGTTTGTTTCACCGTGTTTTGGGAAAATTGCTCTGATTTTCAACATCAGCATGGACTCCACAGCTCTCCTGGTGAGTACTGTTAAAGGTTTTGAAAACAATCTAAGTTCTGAATACAGCTTTTGTTTATTGTACTTGATAGGGAAAGACAGATTTGTTGTCTATGCTTTCACAAAGACAGGAAGCTGCAATATTGCAAAGCTCACAAACAATAAGCATCTCGGAAAGTTATTTGGTTATTTTGGTGAAAGTGAAATGCACACGTTGATAATGTGAGTCTAATTGAAATATATCTATGTTTACAGAATCTTCTTTTACAACTGGTGTTTATGGGGACAGTGTGCGGCATCCCTGTCTGTAAACTTCCCTGTGAGGAGAGCATTGCATACAGCGAGTTGCCCTTCAGATATATCTCAGAGCTCCAAGACTCGTCGGTGGCACCCTGGGAAATGAGGTGAGTTCCCTTTCTGTTGCACAGAAACATCTTAATAATCACCAAGTAACTTTGTCGAAGCTGAATTCTATCTTAAACTACTTACAAGATTGAGGGTCATGATATACTCAAACAGAATTACTTTAAACTATTTGTTCTACGATCACATCAGCATTTAAAATAATGGGGAAAAGACCCACAACTTCTCAGTCTTTCATAAGGAATTGATGGAGTTGCAGTTATCATTAAAAATTACAGAAATAGAATTGTCTAGAATGGAAAAAGAGAGCGAGAGAGAGCCATTTAAACCCACCTCTGTAAATCAAATCAATTGATGCAACTGTGCAGCCTTAAAAAATGACATCTTGGATTTAAATGTTCTCTTAGATGTGGCAAAACTTTAATGAAGTGCCAGAAAAATAAAATGTATGGGAGCAGAAATCTATAGACTTACACATGTCTGTGTTAACAAGCCCCATTTCCCCTCATTTGATTCATCCACCCTTATTTGCCACTCTGCTTCCACATATTTATGTTCTTTTATTTCCTTCTCTTTTCCAGTATTGACACAGCATCTGACAGACACCCCGAAAGCATCCTGTACGCTGAATGCAAGGAATGCACTTTGAAGAACATGGTCGCCAAGCCTATCATGCTCCAGGTTTCTGTCTATCACAACATAACTGGACCTGCTTGGTGCAAGTGTCCCTTCAATCTGGCCGTTGGATGTACATGTGTCCAGAAACATTAACGAACTGATGCATGTTATGGACATGTAATAATTATATCATATGTTTTTCCCTTGCAATTTCATAAGTTGCTTTATTGGGGATTCCGATGTTATGGAGGAAAAAACATTATTTTCTGTTACCTACTTTTTTTTGTTACATTTGTGTTACATGTATCATGTAGTGTGCAACAAATACTTACTACTTTAGTACAAAATAAATAATATTTGTGTTTAATACAATGTTTGCATATTATGCAAATAAAATGCTGCTGTGCTAGAGTTTACTGTATCCGTTATAAAATATATTGAATAAATAAATTGAATAAAATGATAATGTTTTGATTTTCTGTATCAGTCACATCAGCCAACCTTTTGCACAAAACCTATATAAGTGGGTGACCAAGGTTTTAACCGTTTGTTTTTTTAGTTCTAATTGAAAAAAAAAGCAGAAACGGGTAGTTTTTTGGTTTTTCAATGTTGCCCGAAAACGAAAAAACGGAAATTCAGCTCGTTTGTTCGTTTTTCTGTTCTTACTGTTAAAACCACTCAATGTTTCGTTTCCATAGATGGGTGGGTGTCCAGTGCCTCCTTGCTTCTGATTGGCTAGTTTGCCCTATGCTTACTCTTCAAAATAAAGGTTTCACATTTCACAGTAAAGACCAGAGGTGGGACCAAGTCATTGTTTTGCAAGTCCAAGTCAAGTCTCAAGTCTTTGCGCTCAAGTCCGAGTCAAGTCTCAAGTCTTTGCGCTCAAGTCCAAGTCAAGTCTCAAGTCAGGTTGGGCAAGATCAAGTCAAGTCCAAGTCCTAGACTTTGACAAAACGAGTCTTAAACAAGTCATTGTGTGCTTTTCACCAAATGTAATGACATTGATCAATAGAATAATACTTAAAAATCAAACTGCTCTTTATTAGTCACATTCATAATTTAATAATCCATTTTCTTTCTGCTGGTAAAGTAACGTGTTTTCTTCTATTTGAAGAGGGATCAGTAAGGTAAGGCTACCGTGACGGTTTTGATTCAGAAGGAGTTTAATGTATAAGATCCCTGATGTTGAGGTAACCAGAATGTTTATTTCCACTGTGTACAACATGTTATAAGGGACCTACAATCTATCTTTATGCAAGGGATAATGTGCAGCCAGGCGGTCTCTATGGGGAAGAGAACACCTGCATCTAGATCCCTCTGCAGGTGGTACTTTAAGTATATTTTGATGCTAATACTTTTCTACTTTTACTTGTAACATTTTGAATGCAGGACTTTTTATTGTACAGGGTTCCTGCAGGTTTCGCCAACTCAAATTTAAGACTTTTTAACACCTTTTTAAGACCACTTTGAATAGAATTTAAGACCTATTTCACGGCAATAAAGTATGAAGGAAAATTGATATGAAAGAAGAAATACGTCCCATAATCACTTACAAAGTAAATGTATTCATGTTCAACATAAGAACAGTGACTGAACATAACAGCATAACAGTACAGAACTGTGTGTCTGTGTGTGCTTGAGTGTGTGTGTGTGTTTGTGTGTGTGTGTGTGTGTGTGTGTGTGTGTGTGTGTTAGGGCTGTGCATTTTAATCGCCATTACGATTTTGGCCTGCCACAATTACGAAAAACAACATAATCGAAAAAAACGATTATTTTGCTTTGCTAGGTTGTGACAGTGCACTACAACATATTTGATCTAATTAATTTTGTAGTAATGTATCATTTATTTAATTAATTTTTGTATTGGTTTTTCAGTTGAATTATACGTTCAGGGTAATCAACAGTTAAAAAGATACTGTTCAAATTATTATTTGTTTTAAAGTTCAATAAATGGATGTTTTCAAAGTCAATGAATAATCATATTTAATAATCATGATATTAATTATTGACCAACATAATCTTGATTATTGCCATAATCGAGCAGCCCTAGTGTGTGTGTGTGTGTTTGTGTGTGTCTGAGAGAGAGTGACAAGAGCTATATTCAGAGCTCTGCTGCCTTGGCACTGAGCTTATTGCAGATGCAGATTTTGTTTTAAGTTACAAATAACAACAAAGGTTTTAAGAAGCAATGGGTGATGGTTCAATGAGGATGTTATGGCTAGAATGGCTATGGTCCAATCTGTTATCCTCCTCAAATGTTGTTTAGTCATAAAAACTGAGTCATAGTCTGAGGCAGCACAAAAACCGAAGGTGCACATAGAGAGAGTGCACTGCACAGGGAAAGGGAATCCCAGAGTTTATACGAGATAGAAGAAAAAGGACAATTCCTGTTTGTTTCACCGTGTTTTGGGAAAATTGCTCTGATTTTCAACATCAGCATGGACTCCACAGCTCTCCTGGTGAGTACTGTTAAAGGTTTTGAAAACAATCTAAGTTCTGAATACAGCTTTTATTTATTGTACTTGATAGGGAAAGACAGATTTGTTGTCTATGCTTTCACAAAGACAGGAAGCTGCAATATTGCAAAGCTCACAAACAATAAGCATCTCGGAAAGTTATTTGGTTATTTTGGTGAAAGTGAAACGCACACGTTGATAACGTGAGTCTAATTGAAATATATCTATGTTTACAGAATCTTCTTTTACAGCTGGTGCTTATGGGGACAGTGTGCGGCATCCCTGTCTGTAAACTTCCCTGTGAGGAGAGCATTGCATACAGCGAGTTGCCCTTCAGACATATCTCAGAGCTCCAAGACTCGTCGGTGGCACCCTGGGAAATAAGGTGAGTTCCCTTTCTGTTGCACAGAAACATCTTAATAATCACCAAGTAACTTTGTCGAAGCTGAATTCTATCTTAAACTACTTACAAGATTGAGGGTCATGATATACTCAAACAGAATTACTTTAAACTATTTGTTCTACGATCACATCAGCATTTAAAATAATGGGGAAAAGACCCACAACTTCTCAGTCTTTCATAAGGAATTGATGGAGTTGCAGTTAACATTAAAAATTACAGAAATAGAATTGTCTAGAATGGAAAAAGAGAGCTATGAGAGCCATTTAAACCCACCTCTGTAAATCAAATCAATTGATGCAACTGTGCAGCCTTAAAAAATGACATCTTGGATTTAAATGTTCTCTTAGATGTGGCAAAACTTTAATGAAGTGCCAGAAAAATAAAATGTATGGGAGCAGAAATCTATAGACTTACACATGTCTGTGTTAACAAGCCCCATTTCCCCTCATTTGATTCATCCACCCTTATTTGCCACTCTGCTTCCACATATTTATGTTCTTTTATTTCCTTCTCTTTTCCAGTATTGACACAGCATCTGACAGACACCCCGAAAGCATCCTGTACGCTGAATGCAAGGAATGCACTTTGAAGAACATGGTCGCCAAGCCTATCATGCTCCAGGTTTCGGTCTATCACAACATAACTGGACCTGCTTGGTGCAAGTGTCCCTTCAATCTGGCCGTTGGATGTACATGTGTCCAGAAACATTAACGAACTGATGCATGTTATGGACATGTAATAATTATATCATATGTTTTTCCCTTGCAATTTCATAAGTTGCTTTATTGGGGATTCCGATGTTATGGAGGAAAAAACATTATTTTCTGTTACCTACTTTTTTTTGTTACATTTGTGTTACATGTATCATGTAGTGTGCAACAAATACTTACTACTTTAGTACAAAATAAATAATATTTGTGTTTAATACAATGTTTGCATATTATGCAAATAAAATGCTGCTGTGCTAGAGTTTACTGTATCCGTTATAAAATATATTGAATAAATAAATTGAATAAAATGATAATGTTTTGATTTTCTGTATCAGTCACATCAGCCAACCTTTTGCACAAAACCTATATAAGTGGGTGACCAAGGTTTTAACCGTTTGTTTTTTTAGTTCTAATTGAAAAAAAAGCAGAAACGGGTAGTTTTTTGGTTTTTCAATGTTGCCCGAAAACGAAAAAACGGAAATTCAGCTCGTTTGTTCGTTTTTCTGTTCTTACTGTTAAAACCACTCAATGTTTCGTTTCCATAGATGGGTGGGTGTCCAGTGCCTCCTTGCTTCTGATTGGCTAGTTTGCCAATGCTTACTCTTCAAAATAAAGGTTTCACATTTCACAGTAAAGACCAGAGGTGGGACCAAGTCATTGTTTTGCAAGTCCAAGTCAAGTCTCAAGTCTTTGCGCTCAAGTCCAAGTCAAGTCTCAAGTCTTTGCGCTCAAGTCCGAGTCAAGTCTCAAGTCTTTGCGCTCAAGTCCGAGTCAAGTCTCAAGTCTTTGCGCTCAAGTCCGAGTCAAGTCTCAAGTCTTTGCGCTCAAGTCCAAGTCAAGTCTCAAGTCTTTGCGCTCAAGTCCGAGTCAAGTCTCAAGTCTTTGCGCTCAAGTCCAAGTCAAGTCTCAAGTCTTTGCGCTCAAGTCCAAGTCAAGTCTCAAGTCTTTGCGCTCAAGTCCAAGTCAAGTCTCAAGTCTTTGCGCTCAAGTCCAAGTCAAGTCTCAAGTCAGGTTGGGCAAGATCAAGTCAAGTCCAAGTCCTAGACTTTGACAAAACGAGTCTTAAACAAGTCATTGTGTGCTTTTCACCAAATGTAATGACATTGATCAATAGAATAATACTTAATAATCAAACTGCTCTTTATTAGTCACATTAATAATTTAATAATCCATTTTCTCTCTGCTGGTAAAGTAACGTGTTTTCTTCTATTTGAAGAGGGATCAGTAAGGTAAGGCTACCGTGACGGTTTGATTCAGAAGGAGTTTAATGTATAAGATCCCTGATGTTGAGGTAACCAGAATGTTTATTTCCACTGTGTACAACATGTTATAAGGGACCTACAATCTATCTTTATGCAAGGGATAATGTGCAGCCAGGCGGTCTCTATGGGGAAGAGAACACCTGCATCTAGATCCCTCTGCAGGTGGTACTTTAAGTATATTTTGATGCTAATACTTTTCTACTTTTACTTGTAACATTTTGAATGCAGGACTTTTTATTGTATAGGGTTCCTGCAGGTTTCGCCAACTCAAATTTAAGACTTTTTAACACCTTTTTAAGACCACTTTGAATAGAATTTAAGACCTATTTCACGGCAATAAAGTATGAAGGAAAATTGATATGAAAGAAGAAATACGTCCCATAATCACTTACAAAGTAAATGTATTCATGTTCAACATAAGAACAGTGACTGAACATAACAGCATAACAGTACAGAACTGTGTGTCTGTGTGTGCTTGAGTGTGTGTGTGTGTGTGTGTGTGTGTGTGTTAGGGCTGTGCATTTTAATCGCAATTACGATTTTGGCCTGCCACAATTACGAAAAACAACATAATCGAAAAAAACGATTATTTTGCTTTGCTAGGTTGTGACAGTGCACTACAACATATTTGATCTAATTAATTTTTTAGTAATGTATCATTTATTTAATACATTTTTGTATTGGTTTTTCAGTTGAATTATACGTTCAGGGTAATCAACAGTTAAAAAGATACTGTTCAAATTATTATTTGTTTTAAAGTTTAATAAATGGATGTTTTCAAAGTCAATGAATAATCATATTTAATAATCATGATATTAATTATTGACCAACATAATCTTGATTATTGCCATAATCGAGCAGCCCTAGTGTGTGTGTGTGTGTTTGTGTGTGTCTGAGAGAGAGTGACAAGAGCTATATTCAGAGCTCTGCTGCCTTGGCACTGAGCTTATTGCAGATGCAGATTTTGTTTTAAGTTACAAATAACAACAAAGGTTTTAAGAAGCAATGGGTGATGGTTCAATGAGGATGTTATGGCTAGAATGGCTATGGTCCAATCTGTTATCCTCCTCAAATGTTGTTTAGTCATAAAAACTGAGTCATAGTCTGAGGCAGCACAAAAACCGAAGGTGCACATAGAGAGAGTGCACTGCACAGGGAAAGGGAATCCCAGAGTTTATACGAGATAGAAGAAAAAGGACAATTCCTGTTTGTTTCACCGTGTTTTGGGAAAATTGCTCTGATTTTCAACATCAGCATGGACTCCACAGCTCTCCTGGTGAGTACTGTTAAAGGTTTTGAAAACAATCTAAGTTCTGAATACAGCTTTTATTTATTGTACTTGATAGGGAAAGACAGATTTGTTGTCTATGCTTTCACAAAGACAGGAAGCTGCAATATTGCAAAGCTCACAAACAATAAGCATCTCGGAAAGTTATTTGGTTATTTTGGTGAAAGTGAAATGCACACGTTGATAACGTGAGTCTAATTGAAATATATCTAAGTTTACAGAATCTTCTTTTACAGCTGGTGTTTATGGGGACAGTGTGCGCCATCCCTGTCTGTAAACTTCCCTGTGAGGAGAGCATTGCATACAGCGAGTTGCCCTTCAGACATATCTCAGAGCTCCAAGACTCGTCGGTGGCACCCTGGGAAATGAGGTGAGTTCCCTTTCTGTTGCACAGAAACATCTTAATAATCACCAAGTAACTTTGTCGAAGCTGAATTCTATCTTAAACTACTTACAAGATTGAGGGTCATGATATACTCAAACAGAATTACTTTAAACTATTTGTTCTACGATCACATCAGCATTTAAAATAATGGGGAAAAGACCCACAACTTCTCAGTCTTTCATAAGGAATTGATGGAGTTGCAGTTAACATTAAAAATTACAGAAATAGAATTGTCTAGAATGGAAAAAGAGAGCTAGAGAGAGCCATTTAAACCCACCTCTGTAAATCAAATCAATTGATGCAACTGTGCAGCCTTAAAAAATGACATCTTGGATTTAAATGTTCTCTTAGATGTGGCAAAACTTTAATGAAGTGCCAGAAAAATAAAATGTATGGGAGCAGAAATCTATAGACTTACACATGTCTGTGTTAACAAGCCCCATTTCCCCTCATTTGATTCATCCACCCTTGTTTGCCACTCTGCTTCCACATATTTATGTTCTTTTATTTCCTTCTCTCTCTGTTTATGTGTGTCTGAGAGAGAATGACAAGAGCTATATTCAGAGCTCTGCTGCCTTGGCTACACTATTTCATCATTGCTGTTGTGTGATTGGTGTTTAGCTACGGTATTTAGCGTCTACAGCACCTCCGCTTTTAGGGTTGACGTAGACCCAAACTTCACCCGGAGGTCCCCCGGTGTTGTTGCGGGAGCTGCTGCACTAGCTAACGCTCCACTAGCTAACGCTACATTAGCAAAAACAAACGCTAATTTATTTTGCAAAAGGTGCAGCGGGCTTCAAACACGTTCCCCTCCACTGGTTTCAACCAAGCACTAAATTAGATGTTTTCCAACCAAATACGGTAGAACTGACACTTCCCCATATTAATTTGTAAGTAGATTCGAAGATAGGCTACATCAGAGCCATATAATAGAAGACTTACGACATCTCCGTTCACTCCAATGGACCACTTTTTTACAGCAATGGCGGATCGTGGAGCCTCTCAATCGTTCCCCGGAAGTTAGCGCCAAGGCTAGCAGAGCTGTGGAGTTGCAGCATAATAGACCGTTCGTGACGGACTTTTAAAGGTAAGAAGAAGTTTAAAGATTTATATTGCGGATATTATCAGGATGTCAGTGGATTATCCATAAATTAGTAGATTTAGGGAACGTTTACAGAAAACAGATTAAGCTAGGATACCGAAGCAAGTTAGCAACAGACGTTGAACAGCCTTTTAATTGTAAATTCCGTTCTCTTAATGTCTATTTGGTCCAACGTTGTTGAATTAGAGAAGAGGGGCTTCTAAACGGGATTGTATGCGGGGGTGGAGGGAGTTAAATATTAGATAAATATAACTTTGGTGCGTGTAAGAGTGAGTGTTTTTAGCAGAGCCATATTGTGTCCTTGTGATTATGTTGATTATTACCTGTGTGTATAATGTTGCAGCTCAGCTGATTTTGGATTGATGGCAAAGGGAGAGGGACTTAAGTGAGAGTGAAAACACAAGGTAAGTTTAATACTACTGTTTTATATAAGTAAGCATACTAAACATGTATTATATATCACTGTATTATATAAGTAATCTTGTTAGTAACCTACTGTATGGCAGGTGGAGGGGCAGTGATGTTACAGGTGGAGGAGCAAAACTGCAAGACTGCAAACTCACAAGACAGAGAAATCAAAGTTTGTTCTCCAGAGAAGAGGTTGATTTCACTTCAATTTTTTATTTCATATTTTCTAAAGATGTGGAAATGGCAAAAAAAAAAACTTGAGAGCTGTAACCAAGACAACTGTAACAACATGAGTAGAGAGCCACCAAGGTTTTTCAAGTCCCTCTCTTACTCCATTTTGCCAACCCAAACTTTCAGGTACATGACGGGACACCTTGCTTGTTTTTGTTGTTTGCGCTCCTCTGGCTGGGTGCTGGCAGGTGGAGGGCAGTGATGCTGGCAGGTGGAGGGTGTAGAGTTATATTTGTATTTATTCATGTTAGCAAACTATGGATAAGCTTAAAATGGGAATAATTTGGGTAAAACTGTGAGCTGGATTTGGGGCCTGTTGACATGTGTTTTTGAGGACAAAGGAAGATGGGGGAAGGTGAGAGCATGTCCTGATTTGCATTCAACTTAGAACAAGCTACAGTGGTTGTGATGTTAAGAGAGGTCCCTTGGGTTTCTCTGGTGGTTATCAACAGTAGCAGTTAAGTGAATACTGTTCAAACAATACCTGTGTTTGTGTTTTATATTGATTTCTCTGTTTTATCCTTTCATAAATGTAAGGACTACAAATGGCTATAAACATTCTGGGCTGGTTGGAGTAAACAGGGTTTTATTGCTCTGTGGGGGAGGTGTAGGTATGCAGGCCTTGAGACTTTTGGTCGTAAGGTGAGCCTGTTTGGTTTCCTGCTGGCCAGCGTTGCGTCTCCCAATGAGATGACCTGAAAAGATGACCAGCTGACCTAACACCAAACCCCTCCTTCTTACTCTGGTATATATCCGGTGGATCCCTGGCGTTCGGCCTCTTCTTCACATGCTGCCCTCGGGTGAAAGTAGCTCTGCAGTATGCGAACCAGGGCAGGAGTAAGCCGGCATTACTCCTTAAGCATTACAATATAACTGTAATATATCATGTTGTATTGTAATGATTGTATTGCATTGTCATATTGCCATTAAAGTAGATTATTGTTAACGGTTACTTTGTAGATATGGATTCCTTCCTGTATTATAACCAGCTTCATAGGAACGCGCGGAGATTTGAAAAGCGGACCAGTTATCCCTCCAAATCTCCAACAAGGGGCAGTGATGTTACGGGTGGAGGGGCAGTGATGTTAGCTGGGTGCTGGCAGGTGGAAGAGCAATGTTTAGTCCAAATATTTCCATTGCAACGGCTAATGGAAATGATTGCAGCTGTGGATCTGTTTGGGGGTTGCTGGATGTGGTAGCTTGGCTGCTGTTGTTCCTTTTCACCTTTTTGGATTGGCTCTTGCTTCCAAAATGGCCATCTTTTAATTTTATTATTTTCTGTAATTTCTGATTTGTTTGGCCTCAATTCTCAGCCTCAGCCGTATGAATCTTTTTACGAGTTTTTGTTGTGCTCCACAGCATGACGGAAGCCTGCTGGAGAGGGCCTGAGCTTCTTTCTCCAAGACACCCACTGCGTTGGGGAGCTGCATGAGGGAGGAACCAGTCTTGGTCCTAAATAGTTCCTCAATTTGGTGAATGAAGTCAAAGGCTTCTTGGGAGGGACGACAAAGAGCACCTGCCTTGAAGTCTTTCAAGTCCACTAACAAGCTGTTGTCACCAGAAGGACTCTCATCATGGTGCTCTGTTGCAATTTTGCATTTTTCACAGATGCTGGCAAACTTGATGATTTTGTGGACGATGTAGCCTGCAAGATGGAAGAGAATACATTTCTCAGTTTTTGTGAGGTCAGGTTCTGCTGCTCTGTTCACCGCCATCAGCTGTTCCACTCTGGCTGATGGAGTGATTTTTGGCTCCCCTGTGTCCAGGAAGTCTGCCAAAAAGCTACTGTGGTCTTCCTGGTAGCTCCCAGAGCTGATGGTGGTGAGGAACTGCCCCACAGATATGATTCTCAGTGCATGAAGGAATTCCACTGGAGTTGGGACAGGATTTTTAGACCTCACACAGCTGAATGTATTTTCAATGCAGTCTTGTGTGAACCTTGACGTTAACACAAACCTGTGTCCTTGTGTAAGCATCTCCTCTTGTATGGCCAAAATTGATGTTGTTGCCATTATCACCCCTGTTTGAACAGGCTTCCAACCTCCCTTTTGACCTATCTTTATCCCACGAAACAGATGGACGATGTTCTGGAGGACGGTGATGGCCTTTTGGTACTCCTCCATCTTGAGCCTGCTCAGGGCTGTAATTGGATGGCGAGATGACATCAGATCAAACCAACGATCAACCTGCTCCAGGAACCACGCTGTCGTCAGGTATGACAGAGGGCGGTTTTCTTGCTGCACCATGTATTTCAGCCCAGCACTTGTAGCCTTACTGAACACATTTAGAGCAAGACCAACCTTCATCTTATCAAAGTGACTTGGCTCGATGGCTGCAGCTGAAAGATGGGGAGCTATTTTTAAGGCCATCCCTTCCTGAAAGGTCAATAAGTCCTCAATGGGGACCACAGAAACCTTGTTAGAGGGGAGGTTCTCTCTGTTAACAACATCCTCAGGAATTATGAAGACCTGCCCATGGACAAGGGCACTTTTTTTATTTTTTACCAGATGTGGGACATCGGGCATGAAATAGAGCTGCCTGTCTGGTTTTGCTGGATGTGGCACCGATGTTTTATTTTGGTCCACCCCAAAGGATTTCCACATGGCTCGGTTAGGGCTACCCATGTCGGTGGTGACATCAAGCACATGTAGCCCTATGGATGCTGCCCTCTGTATTATATCAATAATGATTGGCCTGTACTCTGCTCCATTGGTAGAATTGCCAGTGTAATGATATGCCACTACTTGCTTCCACCGTGTTGTGTTTCCAGCCAACATAAACACACAAGCATGTGTTGCTGTGTGACCTGGTAAAGTCACATCACCGTACAGTTTGCCTGTAATCATGTCTAACTCCACACTTGGTGTGATTGCCATTTCATCCAAGGTCAACACACACTCCCTTTCAAGGTCTGTCAATCTATCTGCCTTCAATTTTAGGAAATCAAAGACCTCTGTCAACACACCAGGCTCAAACTTAACACATTGCATCCTTCTTTGCAGTGTCCTTATTCCTGGAAGGGGAATCTTCAATTCCTGCAGAGTTTTGTAACCCGTTGGTCCGCTCGCAAAGTGAATTTTTAAAGCCTTCTTAATTGTCTCATTGCTCCATTTCATCCCCTTTGTGGTGAGTCTGCCTAATGCCTTCAGTTGGTCTTTTGAAAACGTTTTCTCATATTTCTTGTCCCTAATTTTCATTGTTTTCTTGAGAGCTGCATTTTCCTTCCTGATTTTTCTTAGTGCAGCCTTTGCTTTTTTGGTGATTCCTTCTTGGCTCTTTAATTTTCTCTTTAATTGTTGTAATAGATCTGTTTGACTGGCTGCTGGTTCCCTCGTATGCTGACTGGCTGCTGGTTCCCTCGTATGCTGACTGGCTGCTGGTTCCCTCGTATGCTGACTGGCTGCTGGTTCCCTCGTATGCTGACTGGCTGCTGGTTCCCTCGTATGCTGACTGGCTGCTGGTTCCCTCGTATGCTGACTGGCTGCTGGTTCCCTCGTATGCTGACTGGCTGCTGGCTGAGTGGGTGGTGTCCGCCCTCCCTGTCTCTCCTCACTAGCCATGTCCTCTCTTTCTTCACCCTCACTTTCCTTTCTCTCAGTCTCCTCATCCCTTCTTCCCTCAATCTTTGAGACTAATGTAAGTAGAAGACATGGCACTGTACATTTTCGAACATTTAAAATATTATACCACTTAAAAATAACAAATATTACTTTTGTTACTAAGAGTTCATACTTATTATACCTGTGTCACCTTTCACACTATAGCTGTGATCATGAGCTATGGGCTTTGTAGATACAGGTCCCGGGGTGAATCGTGGTGCAGGGGCCCTTCTCTTTTTGACCACAGGGCGATGCACGAAGATGGTGGGTATAGCCTCTGCTCTCAGCCTAGTCTTGCCCTTTTTTGTCTTGACAAACTGGTCTGCATCAAAATGTGCCTGCGGAGTGACTTGAGGTTACTTCACACACAGAACAACTGTGTCTGAATCTTGTCTGCCCACATACATATTCCATAGTGGTTGAATACACAGTATTAGGAAACACTTTATACTTACTGGACATGTTATACTCATTACATACTGTATATAAAATATGACCAAGAATGTGAGACAACTTTATAGAAATTCCTATCACATCTGTTACTGATGCCATTTGTCATACTTTGTTAAACTCACAAATAATAAAGTTCCATAATTTCAGTTGGGAACAAAGACCACACCTTATCTCCCCAAGGCAATTTCCCATCCAATAGGTGTGCTATATAGGTGTGTATAACCCTTTCTCCTGTCTGTTACTCCCTCTTTCAGCACAAGAACCAGAGGGGGATTCAATGGAGCCTGAATACCTGCACTGAGACCCTCACCCTGCACCCTGAGTCTCAACTCTCAGTGTTTTTCAAGCCTTTCCCTGTTTTTTTGTATTAAACAAAAACATTAAGCTTTCCCAATGGTGTGGTTTTCGTTTTGTGAAAAAGTGCAAATGCAGTGTTTGTATATAATTACCTCACATATTTTTTTGCTGTTGGTCGTGAAATTGTTCCTGCTGACTTGAGCCAGCCATTTTTTCCTCCGCTCTGTGTCAGTGGGGAAGCCGTACATTCGTACTCCTTTCTCTGAGCGATTGGAGCATCCCCAGGCAGCACAGCAAACCATGGTGGCGACTGGGAGGCAGCACAGCAAACCAGGACAACACGGAGGAAAAGGCACTGACAAACTGCATGATATGCTATTCAATGTTTATTGAACTCCATGTATTTGCAATGGATGTTCCTAAAACAACACATTTAACATCATCATCATCATCATGCTGCTGCTGCTAGTCCTTTGATAGTCACCTGTCGGTCTCCTGTCCTTTCTGAAAGCCATAAAGATGACATTAGTCATTTAGATAACTTGTGTCCTCAATTACCATGGGATTACTGAAACTACCATGAATTTAAGAAAATGGTAGACATGAATCTAATCTGAATTTTAAAGCATTACTTTAGATCCCCTCCCTCTAAATATATCAATAAACATTAGAAAGTGATGCTCCTGACTACCATACAAGTTTAAGAAGATAATATTGGTTTTAAAGAATTCAAAGCTATAAATAAACAGCAACAGGCTCTTTAACCAAGGCACTGTTAGCCTAACATGTAAACTAGTTGTTCACACTAATCCTAATATTATCACTTAATATTAGCTAATTCTATTTTATTTTTAAAAACATATTGATGTAAATACATACACATATCGATTTGTTGTATAAATATTGCAAATCAAAACCTTTATTCACTAATAATTACCAAAAATCGTAGTTCTATCTCCTGTTATCAATGCATTCACATTGCCCGCCATGAACTTCCGGGGAACGATCCTCGTCTACATGAACCACGTGACGATAACCGTTTTTGGACTTCCGTTGTCGTTACTCTTCTATTATATGGCTCTGGGCTACATGAGCTGAAGCTTGATTGCTAGGTTACTAGCTGGGTGTTCTCCAATAAGGGGCCGGGGGAAACAAAGTTAGTGATTACTGGTTCCATGTTGATTTAATTCAATACAAATTGTTGGGGGGAACTGAAAGGCTATTACCGTACTGGTTACTTTGCAGCCCGGACATTTCCCCCAAAACACATTTAGACGCTATCGCAACACAGAAGTACCTTTTAAATCCGATAATTTTTAAGACCTTCTAAATCATATTTAAGAAATTTTTAAGGCCTTAAATTCAGATTATCAAATTTAAGACTTTTTAAGACTTGTTAAGACCCCACGGGAACTCTGATTGTAACTTTTTTAATTGTCTGAACTTCTCCCACCTCTGACAATAAATCCTGAGTGCTTACCCCAAAAAAACCCTGCTCTGAAGGTTATTTTCATTTTACAAATCCTGCACTCAGCTTTGCTTTCTCCAATATCATTGAAAAGCAGCCAGATGCTGCTTTTTTTCGGTTTTCGCTCATTTCTTGACTTTTTCCGACGCGCTTGCATTTAAATCCGGCTCCCCGTCGCTCTGTGCAGCTGGCCTGTACCACTACACATGCTGTGCCCCCCACCCTTCTTTCACATAATGGTATGATCCTAGTGTGTCCTCGCATATGATTGGCCGCATGGTGGCCCAGCTAAATAAAGACCCGCCCCTGCCTGCAAGGATTCTCAGCAAGAGTAGGAGCGGCTGAAGATTCTGCTCTCCCCGACGGGAGTCTGCTCTTCTAACGGCAACTCGCGATCGGCGTGTTGGAGACCTCTGAATTAAAGTATCAAGTCACCTCAAGTCAGAAGGCTCAAGTCCAAGTCAAGAGTCATTGGTGTTCAAGTCCAAGTCAAGTCGCAAGTGTTTTGTGATTTTGTCAAGTCGAGTCTCAAGTCATCAAATGTGTGACTCGAGTCTGACTCGAGTCCAAGTCATGTGACTCGAGTCCACACCTCTGGTAAAGACTGTGAAATATTGACTTTATTTGATGATTTCCGTAAAAACTAACGTTCATATTTCTCTTTTTGATTATAATACTGATGAACGCTCAAAACAAAGCACTTTGGCAAGTTGCCACCTACATTTTAAAAAGCTTAATAAGCACCGTAACTTTCATGATATAATTTCTCGGTCATAATCGGTTGTTTCCGTGAACGGCCGACTGTTGTGTGACGGCAAATGCTGCGGCAGCAAAGCATTGTGGGGCAGCATTTTCTCCTCTCCTTTCGGTGAGGGAGGTCCAGTGGTTCCTAAGCTAAAGGAGGTTATAAAGGAAGTTTGAAACCTCCTTTCCTATCATCTAGAGCAGTGGTTCCCAACCTTTTTTCCCAAGAGCCCCCCCAAAAGACTCCTGTTGGAAGTTGCGCCCCCCCCCCCACACACACACACACACACACCCACACACGCACACACAAGGGGGGGGGGGGCGCAACAGCGGTAATTAAAGTTTAAAAGTCTCAAAAATGCTACAACTACTGTCACAAACTAGATGAAACACCACGCCGCTCCTCCGCTCCCTTCACTGGCTTCCGGTAACTGCTAGAATCCACTTCAAGACAATGGTACTTGCGTACCATGTGTGACCGGAGGTCTTCTCCCTCTGTGCCGCTGCTTGGCACCGGACCAGCGCACCAATTGTGCGCACCGGCTATTTAAGCTAAGGTGCCAAACTGGGTCCCTCCCATTTCCGCTTCTCCTGTGGTGGCTGCAGCTTGGCGTAGTAACGCAAATTGTTTGGCGTGGCAGCATTCATTAGTGATGGCGAGATGAAGCCTTATGAAGCTTTGAAGCTTTCCAGCCAATTGGTTCGCAAAAGGGTTCATCTCATGAGGCTTCATCATGGGCTTCATTTGAACACAAACCCCCTGTTGGTCAAAGTGTGTAAAACAGGCAGATTGGACATCTCAACAGTGTGCTCTATCTCATACCAAGTTCCCAATGAGTAAAGCCTTAGAATAACTCTAAACAACGAACATTAAATCATATTTTCATGTTAACAATATTGTTTTTATTCCAGTTGAATGATTGTGATTGAAAAGCCTAAGGAGGCTGGTAAACATTGCAAAGAGGGATTTGTATTCCTTACTAATATTCATAAACGTAACCATGTTGTAGCCTGAGAAAGGCTAAACCATATCAAATAATACATTTATTAACTACATTATCTCATTTAGCTGTAGCTTTTATAAACAACAAAAAATACGTATCGACGAGTCGTTGAACCAGCTGAGCCACAGCACACAAGCTGAATCTCACTGAAAACACTGTAACATATTTATTCCTGTATTTATTCATTCATGTTTTTTTTCCTACATTTATTTATGCTTGTATCTATTTATACTTATGACATGTTCCGACCTCTATATAAGTGAGGTTCTGAGCTCTTTTAATTCCATCGTGTCACCAGCGGGCCCAGGTACAGGAGGGGTAATTTATTATACATCCATAGGTATTATGAGCGTTGTGGTTCAACCGATCAGAATCGCTTCCTGAAGCAGTCACGTGGTATCGACAGGCAGCGAGGCTTCGTTTGTCATCGATGACGTCACTGGCCCAAAACGATACAAGCCTCGATACATGCTTCACAAAAAGTTTCGGGGATTACTCGACACACGCTCCGAAGCCTCGGCGCAATACGTAACATCACTAGCATTCATGTCCTACTCTCTACCAGACAGGTAAAGCACTGTGCAGTCTGTCATTTATTCATGGTCACAAGATGCACACGGCTGACACTTTCCCATTTTAGCGCAGCTGACGTCCGGGGCGTTAGAGGAGGCATTTGCTCCGCCAGAGGCTCCGTGATAGCGGCGTTGCACACTGTTGGTGAGTGCCGTTGTCTGCTCTCTTTAAATCTGCTGCGTAGTTTCCCTGCCTTATCAATTATTTATGTCACAGCGGGATTTGCGGGTCTCATTCCCTCCCTTGTCGGCTCTGTGGCTGCCCATATTACAAGTTAACCCGTCACTTTCATACAGATTCTATAGTAATTCCAATCCCCTTCCTGTTCTAACTATTCTCGCTCCCCACCTTTGGCCATCATTCCCGTCCCGTGCTGTTGTTTTGGCTCTCTGTGAGTTTTGGGCTCTCTGTGAGCTTCGCTCCTCGCTGTGGACAGGCCCAGACTGCTTGCTCTGGCCTGTTTCTGGAGCCGTTCTTGGAGTCAGGGAATAGTCCTAATACACGACTATAAGGACATTCATTATTTAATTGGTGTATTCCTTGCTGTCCTTTACATTTACTTTAATTTGTTTATTCCTTGCAGTCCTTTTAAATTTGCTTTAATTTGTCTATTCAATTGTATACATTCATTCAGATTTGGTGTATTTTGTTGTTTTCTTTTTCTTTATCCTTTTGTCAGAATTATAACCTTTTATCCTGTGCCGGACAGGTGCTGCCTGTGGGCCTGAGGCAGCAGACTCCCTGGTGGTGGAAGTGGTTTTCTTCACATATCCGTTTTGAGTGGTGTGCAGTGTCACGGGTGATTTATTTTGGACCCCTTACTCCCCTTTTTGTTAACTGCCGCCGTGGTAAGCCAAGCCCTGTCCGTTTCCCCAAAGTGGGTATTTTATTCAAATGTATTGTGTGTGGTGTTTTTAGATATTTTGTATGTTATAAATAAAACTGTATTCTGACCCTTAAAACTGTCTCTGCCCGTGGTGTAAAACGAACCTGATTGTCCTTAGCAGTATTAGACCTAGTCTTTATAATTTCCTGGGGGCGAAACTCCCCCAGGTGGCGTTGTCCGCAACCGACTTTAAACACCTACCCTCACCACCCCGCCACACATGCTGCGAATGGATCTGGCCCTTCCTACAAAAGGACATGGTTAAACCGTACACCCCAGCACGTGCACTCCGCCCTGCATCAGCCAAACGGCTCGCTGCACCCGCACTGCGAGGGGGACCCAAGTTCCCATCAGCAAAAACACGTGGGTTTGCTATCCTGGCTCCAAAATGGTGGAATGAGCTCCCCATTGAAATCAGGACAGCAGAAAGCTTACACACCTTCCGGCTCAGACTGAAAACTCATCTCTTTCGACTCCACTTCGAGCGATAAAATTATTAACAAAGCACTTATATACTAATAAAGGACTGGCTTATCTAAAGCTAGTTGAGTAGCACTTGAAATGTTTTAGCTCTATTACCTCATTCACACCAACGCAACTACGGTTCAAGCTCCGTGCTAGAGCTTTTCAGGTTCAGAACCAGTTCTTCGGTTTAGCTCTGGCTCTTTTCACACCGCCCATAGTCCGACTGGTAATGCATCGTTGCGTCATCGTTTGCGTCATGACGTAACCGTTTGCGTGCCTGCTTCATAAAGCCAAACCGTGTGGATGAAATCAGTTGCATTCATTTCTTATGGCTCTATTATGGAGTCAGATTTGGGTCAATATTCTAGCGCGTAAAACAAGCTACTCACGAGCGGAAAATGTGCTTTTACACACGCATAAAATGACCCTCGCGCGCAGATTAAACCCCCGCGAGCGGCTCTGCGCCCGCGAGCGGCTCTGCGCTCGCTCGCGAGAGAGACAGCCCTCTTGCTTGCTCGCGGGAGTGTCAGCCTCGCGGAGTCTGTCTACGCGCGCGTGAAAAGTTTCTGGCACTTTGGGGCGGAGCCACTGGACTTTGATTGACAGCTGCCAGGAAACCCGGGGTTGCCAGGTTTGATAAATGCCTGAACTACCAAGAGCCGAGCAGTGACGGCAGCAAAATCTAGGTGCGTACAGCAGACAGTAGCTAGCAGTTTTCGACGGACACAGCCCACTGAAAAATATATTGTTTTATATCAAATTAATGTATATTACATTACATTATATTGCATTTAGCTGACGCTTGTATCCAAAGCGACTTACAATAAGTACATTCGACCAGGAAGACACAACCTTGAAGAAAACAGAATCATATATATATATATATATATATATTAGCTGTACACTTTACGAATATAATAGTTTTTTATGGACAACTTTACCATTCAATCTCGTCCAACTGATTTTGCTGCCGTCACTGCTCGGCTCTTGGCAGTTCAGGCATTTATCAAACCTGGCAACCCCGGGTTTCCTGGCAGCTGTCAATCAAAGTCCAGTGGCTCCGCCCCAAAGTGCCAGAAACTTTTCACGCGCGGTAGACAGACTCCGCGAGGCTGACACTCCCGCGAGCGAGCAAGAGGGCTGTCTCTCTCGCGAGCGAGCGCAGAGCCGCTCACGGGGGTTTAATCTGCGCGCGAGGGTCATTTTATGCGCGTGTAAAAGCACATTTTCCGCTCGTGAGTAGCTTGTTTTACGCGCGAGAATATTGACCCAAATCTGACTCCATATCTATCTGCAGCTTTTCCGGAGTCATTTCTGTGGTTTAGTTATATTCTTATAAAAAAGTGTACTCGTGTCAATAAAGTTTTTTTAAAAACACAACTGCTTCCGAGGTCGGTCTTATTTCTTAAGGTGGACTGAACCATGAGTGTGGAGTAACGTTGTATATTTCATTTAAATGAACTGTAACCTTCACCCAGGTATGTAACAGCTGTTCTCAAATGAACACGTGAAGTAAAGTTTAATATTTATAGTTTTATAGATTTATAATGAGTTATAATGAGAGGTAATCAACGTGAATGCTCAGGTTCCACCTTAACACGCAGATACGTTGCTTCACCATGAGCAGAAACCTTTATACAGTCTATGGCAGACACACTGAAACTCTGAAACTCTTGTTAAGTTTCTCCATTGTTGTGTACAAACTGGATAAAACGCGGGCTTTTTGTTGTTGTTCAGGAGTTGATCTGTCTCTGCCCCCGCCTCGACGTAAGCGTGATTTATGTGGTGCTTTTGCTCTGGCTGGACAATTTTTTTAGTGCTTGAAATGAACCGGATTCCGGAGCTAAGAGGCTGCTCCGCTGCGGTGTGAAGAGGAAAACCCGGTGCTTTTCAAGCTCCAGCTCCGAACCGGCCCTGAAACACCGTTGGTGTGAATGAGGTATATGAAACCTGATGTACTTATATGATTCTGTTTTCTTCAAGTTTGTATTTTGTTGGTCGAACGCACTTATTGTAAGTCGCTTTGGATAAAAGCGTCAGTTAAATGCAATGTAATGTTATGTAATTAATGTGAAGTATTTTGTTAAAGGAGGATGAAAGCGTAATTAAGGAGCACTATTGGAGTGACTTTGATGGTTATTGGACTCAGGATTAATTCATTTGGATTCCCGCTGTAGGAAGAAATTAAAGGACGGCGTGGAAGTTAAAAAGGGATTAAACTGTTTAAAACACATGCTCAAAGTAAACCGGATTTTGCCGATGTGTTTATGTGGATTCAAAAATCGTGCATAATTTACAAAATGGAGGAGACCGATCTGATCGGAGCAACTGTGACAAATAATCCAACTGAAACCGGCATGGACAATGACTGTTTTAAAAATGCACTTATCCAGAAAAGCCCGGTTTGGACACTTTACGGGCAGAAGAAACATTTCTATTAAAGAAAGAATTATACATTTCTGTCTTTTTATGCCTTTAATAGCTACTAACTTGAATTGTTATTCTAATTAATCAATTATTTTTTCTATTTTATTGTAATGTAGAGACAAGGCTTTTAGTAACAATCATATATTGCTTTACAATTATGAAAAAAAAAAAAGATATGATATTTGGCCTCAAATCATCTGAGGCCTGTTGGGAACCACTGATCTAGAGCAGGCATCCTCAAAGTCCGGACTCCGGTCCGGATCCGGACCGAACCACAACTGTCTCTGGACTCTGAGCAAATTATACTTTTCATATGTATTATCTGTGTTATCTGCGAGATATCGCCACAACGCAAAGAGTCAAAATGATCCGCTATGTCCATAGACTGCAAACTGTATTCCACTGTCTGTGTGTGTCTGTCAACGCATTGGTCCAATCACATTCAGCATCCCGTCAGCGTTTTTCCCCCCCAAACAATCTGCGAATCAGAGGCACAGTAGGGCGGGTCTTCGCGGAATGAGGGAGGGAAAAATGTGTGTCTCGTCTCTTTCAACCTGTCTGAGTCAGAGCGAGAGTTTAAAAAAAAAAAATTCAGAGCGAGAGTTAACAGCTCATCTAGTTCCATCTGTACTGTAGCTAGTAGCCTAGTTTCACCTACCGGGGTGGCAACTGACACCCTAAAAATAGGCCTTGCCACCCCAGCTGCCACCCCAGTTGGCAGCTTTGTTTTGAAAGAAAAGTTGTGGCTCATCGGACATTTATGAGAGAAAGTCTCTAATGTCCGAGTGCAAGTGAATGCAGCACAAGATGCACGTCATGTAACCCCTCCCCCGGTCCTGGCGCGAGCGTGGACATATGATTGGCGGCGATTTCATTTGAACGGGACGGTGCAAAACGAGAAGCATTCGGACCCAAGCACTGAAGGAATGAGGTATTTGCGGTCTACAGTGACAGAGAAGAGACTGTCAGGTTGGCTGTACTCAGCATTGAATCAAAACGCACTAAAGCTGTTGATCTTAATACGTTTGTGAGGCGTTTTGTTGAACAAAATGGTAATCGCCGCATTCAGCTGTAATAGACATGTCAACTTGATGCTCTGCTCACGGATGAGCATACACAACTGTTAAGATGATGACCTTACGTTTGTAAATATATTTTTTTCTTTGAGGGGGTCTGCCCCCAAAAAACTGTTTTAAGTCCTGAGAAAGTCAAATAAGACGGTGTGTAAAACTACACTGCCCAGCCAAAAAAAAGTAACCACTTTGATTGAACTAGGCCAGTAGGTAAGGACTTTCCACTGGATCATAACTGAAGTATAAAATAATGCATGACTGAAGTGATGCAGACCATGTTGAAGGCAAACAAAAAGAGGAAATAACAGGTCAAATCAAGCAAATCCCCTCTCAGATTCCACAGCAACCAGAAGAACATAAATACTGGCTGGTGATTTGATTCATCAGCTTTGTGATGGAATAAAAAATGCACAGTGCATTTCCTTAGCTGTGGGTGAGTCCACTGACACCGCTGACAATGCTCAGTTGCTGGTGTTTGTGAGTTTGTATGATGAGGCAAAGGGGGAGTTTGTTGAAGATGTGTTGGGCCTGACGAACCTCAGTGGACACACAAGGGGGCAAGACATTTATAAAGCAATAATGGGAATGCTGAATGAAAGAGGGTGCTGCCTTTATTCATAACTGTGCAGCTCTTACACTGCGACTCTGAGGGGTCAAGCACAGACACAATAACAATGAAAACTGCTGCATACAGATTATTTTTGTTTTTGCAACCTCGTGTTAAGAATCTTGTTGCAATTGTTTAAAAGTTTAAATGACCGTAATAAACGGACCTTTGTCTTATTGAAACATTTATTTTGGACCTTTAAGATTTGTATTTGAGTACCCCTGATCTAGAGCATTCAAACGGCACTTATCATGGCTGCCACTGAGGGACTTACGGGTCATTTCACTCGCTAAGGAAGGTTCCTAAGCTAAATGGACTATTCGATTGCAGCCTGGGTTGGAGAATTGCACAGGGGAAAATAAACGTATCTATGCCACAATTTTAGATGCGGATTTTGTTAAACTAATACGTTTGCGCTGTGGACCAACACTATAAATTGACGGGGAAGGGGGTAGCAATAAAGATAACACCATTAAACAGTTACCGAACATAACAGAAATAATATCGATAGCAGCGTCCCTAGCAACCACCTTGGTAACAATGAAAACGTTGAATGGACACAATTTCACAAAAAGTAATCTTCGTAATAACTAGCAAACTAAAGATCATGTGCATCCACTGCACACATAATCTGAAATAACAACTCATATTTCTCGCATCAAATGACATCAAAACGCATTTTAATGGCCAAACTAACCTTAAAATAGGCATTTTCCACCGAGAATAAAACGAGTGTCGGCCATGTTTTTTTTTTCTGCAGGGAGAAATTTGAAGATCACGTGACATAGACGCCAGCCATTGGAAATGAATGGTGAAAAAAAACGTAGGGATCTTACAATTTTAGAGGCGTTTTTGTAGAAATATTACGTCCCAAGTTGTGGACCAACGTAGTTATTACACGTTTTTTTGTGAGACTGGGTTGGATATGAGCGAGGCCATCCCATCAGCTGCACATCATCTCCAGGGAGACTGCCGAGAGTATGCTGCCGCCAGGTTGAATCGTCATCTACCAAGCTGTCGTCCCCCGAAAAATTGAAGCTTTAGATAATATTATATAAATAGATAAAATAATATTATGAGCGAGCAGTGTTGTGCTAGTTACTGAAAACCAGTAACTAGTTACCATTACTAGTTACTTCATTTCAAAAGTAACTCAGTTACTTTACTGATTACTTACACAAAAAAGTAATGCGTTACTGTGAAAAGTAACGTTTTAGTTACTTCAAAAAAGGGCTCCCATTAATGCCCTTATAGCCTTCATTTCAGTACTGTTATTGCATTGGAGAATAATACAATCTGTTGATCAACTTCACATGGATTATATGCAATCTGGATTGCATCGATATTAGCTGGCTTTCCATTTTTGTATATTCTTTCTCCAGGTTTGGAAAAAGTTTTCCGTCCCATATGCCGTGTGCCGCCCGGACATGCTATCATGCTAACTAGCTCCGTGAAAGCGGGTGACTCCACTGTAGCAATAGCCTGCATGTGTTCTACAACATACCGTGCAATGGCTTTATCGACGTTTCCCTGGCTAGCAGTCCCTTGGTTAAAATCCAGCCGCTGTTGCTTAGGTGGAGGTGGAGTGGCGTCGGCTGAGTCTGTGCTGGTCTTAGCTACTAGCTTCGTCCCAGCATGTTGTTTTTGAAGATGTTTTAAGAGATTTGAAGGACTGGTTTGGGCAGTAGACAGGATCTTTGACCCGCCAGGACACAACTTACATTTAACAGAAACTTTCTTTTCTTTGTGCTCGACAAAAGTGAAATAGTGAGAATATCTCCAGGTGGAGAAACTAGACTTGAGCTCCGCCGCCGCCATGATAGTCTTGTTAGTAAACAACACAAACACGCCCACAGCCCGTCTCCGCATGTGACACAGGAAGTATCTAAGTACATTTACTCAAGTACTGTACTTAAGTACAGTTCTCATCTCTGTTCGCCTGGCTGTTGACTATATAAAAAAACTAACGCAGTAACGGAGTAACGCACCATGTAGTAACGGTAACTGAGTTACTGAATTTAAAAAGTAATGCATTAGAGTACTAGTTACTAACAAAAATAACGGCGTTACAGTAACGCGTTAGTCTCAACACTGTGAGCGAGGCACGGTGACATACTTATTGTGCAGTGACTGTTACTTCCTGAGCACAATGACAAAAGTCCATCTGCCGAACATCTTGAAGGATCTCCAGGATTATCAAAATGTGGATGACTGAGTCAAAGCCGACATCCAATTCAATGACAAGAAAAGAAGCCTACACAAAGACAAAATGACATCCATCCGTCCAACATTTGTCTCCAGAGCAAAGCTTGAACACGAATGTGCCCTTTAGAACAAATCCTGTCACCACCTGACCTTTCCTCTAGCATCATGCTGGTCAAAATACCATCTTTACTTAATAATTTATATATCAAACAGGCTGTAATAAATGTACTTTATGCTCCAACAGCAAGTCATTTCATTTCAAACCTTTATTTAACGAGATTGGTCCCATTGAGATCATAGATATCTTTTTCAAGGGAGACCTGCAGCATATAGGTTCCACATGAAACATAAAACAATAAAGGACATTATACATTATATTTACAGGATACATTTACATAGTTATAGACATTTACAAGTGCCCATAGTATCAACAAGCATTTCATTTAGCCTAGCTTTAAAAACATGCAGAGGAATGAGATTGCTCAGTTTCAATTCTTGCTGAAGATCGTTCCAAGCAAGTGGAGCTGCGCACATAAAAGCTGTCTTACCTAAGACAGTACTTGCTCTTTGCACATCTAACAATACTACATCATGCGATCTCAGACAATAGCTGCTTGGAACTCTCTGTGTTATCAGAGAGCAGATATAATACGGGAGTTTACCCAACAAAGCTTTATAAATAAACATGTACCAATGACTGAGCCTCTTTACAGTAAGTGATGGCATACAGGGTACAGTCATGTGTAAGTGCTTTACAATTTGTGACAAATCTCAGTGCGCTGTGATAGGCGGCATCTAACTTGTTCAGGCAATAGGCAGGTGCATTCATATACAACAAATCACCATAGTCCAGCACAGGTAAAAAGGTCACAGTGACTAGCCTTTTCCTGGCCTCAAGCGAGAAACAGGACTTGTTTCTGAAAAAGAAACCTAGCCTAACCCTCAGCTTTTTAAGCAGGTTATTGACATGAAGTTTAAAAGTAAGACAATCATCAAGCCAGATACCTAGGTATTTATAACAGGTAACCACTTCAAGTACTTGTCCTTGCATAGTAACAATATCTAAAACAGGCTCTGGTGTCTTTTTAGCTTTAGAAAAGAGCATTACCTTGGTTTTATCAACATTTAAAATAAGCTTAAGTTCAGCAAGCTGAGTCTGAATAATGTTAAAAACAGCCTGTAATTTAACACCAGCCTCCTTAATGGAGGGACCTGCACAGTACATCACGGTATCATCAGCATAAAAATGTAAAGTAGCTTCATCCACATTTTCACCTAAACTGTTGATATATATGGAGAATAAAAGTGGACCTAAAACAGAACCTTGAGGAACACCATTAGCAATGTTTAACCACTCAGAAGACAGCCCATCAAAGTGAACACATTGGGACCTTTCAGAGAGGTAGTTCACAAACCACCCCACTGCATGGCTGGATATGCCAATACTGAGTAGCCTCTACTTTAAGATGCGATGATCGACGGTATCAAACGCTTTGGAAAGGTCAATAAATAGAGCTGCACAACTCTGCTTATTGTCTAAAATACTCGTAATATCATTCACCACTTTCATTGTGGCAGTGATGGTGCTATGTTGCTTTCTGAAGCCTGACTGATGTTTAGACAGGATATCATTTTTACATAAAAACTCCTTTACCTGTTCACTCACTAGGCGTTCGAGCACCTTCGCCAGAACTGATAATTTAGAGATGGGCCTATAGTTATTTAAAATAGTTGCCTCCCCTCCTTTTAGTAGAGGCAGGACATACGCTGACTTCCATACTTTTGGAATTGCATTTGTGCTGAGGGAGAGGTTAAAAAGAGTAGTAAGAGGAAGAGCAATAAAATCTGCAGCTATCTTTAAAAAGAAAGGTTCTACGCCAGCCGGTTTCTTAGGATCTAGCTTAGATAAGGCTTCATGAACAACATTGACAGTAAAAGGAGTAAAACTGAAAGGGTTTTCCAGACCACATTGTTCAGAGTCACGGATTGGGGTGTTCACAGAAGCAGTGTTAGAAACAGAATCAAACATAGAACCGCAGGACACAAAATGCTCATTAAAGCAATTTAACATAGTAGCCCTGTCCGATAGAGAGCCAGATGCTGTGGTAATGCACGGAGGTAGCTCATTACGGATCTTACCGGTGGATATCGATTTTATGACTTTCCAAAATTTCCTAGGATTATTTAGGTTTTCTGTGGTAACTGACAAATAGTACTTCGACTTTGCACTTTTGACATTTGAAGTGAAGCTATTCCTTAGCTGCCTAAAACGCAGCCATTCTACCTCTGAGCCTGATTGCCTAGCCTTTGCCCAGGCCTTGTTTCTCTCATGAAGGAGACTAGACAGCTCAGCAGAAAACCAAGGATTGTCTCGTCCCTTCACTCTAAAAGGGAAGTGTTTCTTTCAAAGACAAAATGCCATCTGGCGCCACAATCTTACCTTAGTTTGACCTGTATATGGCCACTTTTAAATGTATTAAACTCTCCTTAGTGTCCAGTATCAAAACAGTACAATTATGAAGTCCCATTTATTTTCTCTATGGACACTGAGCAAAGGCTACAATTTTCACAACTTACATTTTATCCTATTTTCAATAAAACTTGTTGTACATGTTTTAAGACAACACACTGTTAACCAGACAAACCAACACTGTGTCCATTGAGAGTAATTTAAACAAAAACTTTGTGGGTCTAACATTGCTTTGGAGATTCTTGTTATTATTTAAACCGCACATACTCGTGATAATATTTTCCTCGAAAATACTTAAAACAGTGGGAATTTACCCACAAATCTCAGCAGTCGAAGGCTCACGGCGACAATTGAGAGGAGGAATGTTGACAGCATGTGTGTGGGCATTTGACACTCAAGGCACATGATCACGCATGTGCCTTGATCTTAATTATGCACACAAGCGTAGCCCCAAACAGTGTATGCGTATGCACATGCACTCACACATGTACACGCCGCATGTGTCTCAGCCTGTTGGAGGGAGGCGGAGACCTGCCGGCTGCACTGAGCACGCTCTACGCCTCGTTCTCACACTTTTTAACAACTGTAGACAACCTTTCCATCTGCTCCGTCCGTTTCTCTTCACAACATCCTCCTTCTCCTGACCCAACAGTGCACACTGTGTTTTCTGGAGAAATAATTGCCAGAATGTACTCAAAAATAAAAAGGATTACGTGTTTGTCTAAAAGGATAACAACAAAATTCATGCACGGGCCAAGGAAGATCCCAATACACTTTGTCAATCAGTAAATCAATAGGAATCACTGGATGAATAATCAAATCATTTTTCACTCTCTTTACCTTCGAAATGTAGGGACAGAGGACAGCTCAGGAAAGTGGCTTCAACTTTACTGAGGAGTGGCCAGTAAAAATATTAACGACGGGTCCCAGGATTTAGCTAGCATTAGCACTAGCTAGCATTAGCGGTAAAAATACATTTGCAATATGTCCAACACATTCCTGTAGCCTAATCCATAATCTACCTGATACCATGTTTTAAAGTACTATTTCAATTAAATCCACATTTTCACACTTCTTCTAACTGGACACCACTGTGTTTTTCATTTATGTAAAACGAAAAAAAAAGAAGAAAAGCAGTATGGCAAGAGTGACACTGTCTATAGCTTCTGTGGTGGCTCAATTATTTTATCAATTTCTCACAGATTATTATTTTGTGTGTTTTTTGGTATAACAAAACCCACTAAACACTGTTATACCAAAACACAAACATCACTAAAATCATTGGGGGGAAAACATTACAAATATTTTAATTATAAATTCAGTTGTGCATGTTTACGTCAAATTGTCTGCCGCGGGAAGAGGGTTACGAAAACAGTCATGTGCAGGGCTCAGAGGGTCTGTCTTTGTGTACTTTACTGTACTGATATTTCTTGTTTTTAGATCCTGAAACAGGCTTTAATTGGCTAGAAAAAAGTTGATGAATCCTTATTGAGTCTTTTTGACAGTTAAACCGGTGTTGTTGCTTTCACACTCGTTTTTTAATCTTACATTGTCCAAAATGAGAAACATGTGTGTTGTTTCCTTATCCCACTTAAAGTGTCCTCTTAGATCACTGCCAGCTCACACATGGACACTGAAGATCTGCTGAGCATCAATATACCTCACTTACATCGACATCTCCTGGTGCTTCCACTATCGTCTTCTATTTGCAGACAGCCTCTCTCAGTTAAGTGCATTGTTCAGTGCCCCCTGAAACAACGTGAGTATATGATTGGGTCCCAGCTGTTTGCTTGTCCTTTTGATTGTGTTTCAGCAGCATCCTGCTCCTCCGTCGCACACCGCGTCCAGTTGAGGATTAACGATTTCTTGAGGTTTGGGTTGTAGTGAATCAAGACTGGATTCCACAGACAAAATGTCCTGCACCAATCTCCTGAAACACAACACTGATTTACTGATTTATAGGAATATCATGAATCATCAAGGTTTCCAACTAAATAAATCCCTTTTCAGGCTAGGGTTCACATACAGTTGAAAAAGCATGCATTGAAGCATAAGTCCTTCATCAGTTGTGTTCATGTTTCTCTGCTGATGTAACTTTCATAACAAATAAATATCCTGCCTAATTCAATGCTTTTGCAAACCTTCAACATCAAATGCATCACTCATGAGAGTTATTTAAACATAATTGGTTGAATACCGCTTTGTCACTGTTAAGTACGATTCAGTGCTGGCCTGTTGGAGTGAACACAAAGGCTACTGCTCCCACTTTGTCATATCTGTCATTGTAAACACTTTAGCAAAAGCTTTGAAGAAATTGGCCTAAAAAAACATGAATTTTAACAAAAATGTAAAGTGTTCTTCAGAAGGAAAGTTATGGGTTTGTAGAACTTCAGCATAACAGGAAGAAACTATTTGGAACCCTTATTTCTAAGAGTTCAGTGTACAATGCATCATCTGAACCCCGTACTCTCTTACGTTTCTTTTGTTGTTGTTTTTGTTACCTCATAGCTTCACCAACGTTCTTGTTCTCTTTGACCGAAATCTCCATCCAGGTAATGAAGCCGTTGGCCTTACTGAACCTGTCGATGCTGTCTGGGGGCACGACCCGCTGAGGGAGGTCACACTGCAGAGAGAGAGACAGAGAGAGGGGCAGGAAGTCATTTTGTTGTTGTGAGGTGAGGGTTTCAGGATCTTGCTTGACCTGCTGAGGTGCATTAATGATTAATGTATTGTGTTAGCTGTGGTTTATTAAAAATCAAATGTGTCCCATCCAGGGTTATCTTGCTATGATAATATGATGTGAAATGGTTAAACCTGTATGTGTGCAGCATGGATCTCTACAATACGGTCAATACAAAACCTTTAAACCTCAAAAGTCACACCAATAATTCATAACAGAACTGAATTTTTTCCGCATGAACAAATTGCCACATGTAGGGGGGTCAAACTCAATTTCATCGCGGGCCACATCAGCATTATGGTTACACTCAAAGGGCCGGTTGTGACTTTAAGACTTTATAAATATACATATATAAATATTTAATATATATAAAATAATGTATTATACGTTATTGCCTCTGCATTGGATTATTATCGGACAGGGTAATATGACATTGTTACTTCTGTTACAGCTGGATTTGTGATAGGGAAGAAGTAATGTCATGAATTAGATACATGACATAACATGACCTTCACATCGCTCAGAGGCCATCCTTAGCATAACACTTTGTGAGGAAAGTAATTCAGTCGGTGGCGGCGTTACCACAGTTTTACAGGCGTATCGGAGAACTACGGTGGCCTTAAGGTAGTGTAAAAACAAAGGGCACACAAAAACACCTATTCTTAGTTCCAGGTGAATATGCACTAATCAAAACAGGTAATCATATTCCATTTCCCTGTGAATACTACACCCTTTAAGACATACAAAATACCTTGTTGGCCAGCAGGATGCAGGGGATGGATTCTCCGTTGGGAAGCATGGCCTTGTTGTCAAGGTCCCGTTTCCAATGGCGACAGCTGAGGAAGCTGGCTGAGCTGGTGACGTCAAACATCACCACACAGCCCAGCGCACCCTTATAATAGACCCTGTTCATGGATATGAAACGTTCCTGGCCTGGAGGGAAGACACAGAGTTCATTAAGTCACCCACGCATCTTTCCACTAATCCGTATGCTGAAAAACGTTTTGTACCTGCGATGTCCCACAGTTGGAGTCTGACTTTGTCTTTATCTGACCAGAGCAGCAGCTTCACAGCATAATCCACTAGAGAAAAATAAAAACATTGTGTAGAGAAAAAAGAAGAAGCGAGAAGTAAGAGTAAAAAAACAGAAGTGGAGAAAGAAATCTGTGTGTTTTACAGATTTAAAAATAAAAAACAGGGAAAAAAACCCTCAGATTAACTCTCCAATTCAATACTTTTACTCTCAGAGAGAAGTTTACTCAAACAATCCTTAGCAAAGGAGCAGGATAATACTCTGTAAAACTGTTTATCAAAATGCAAAACATGCAAGAATCAGTCAATTGAACAGATGGCAGCAGGGTGAACAGGCTTTGCTGGGGTGGGTATCTGAGAAGCCGTCATATAAAACTGTTGGAAAAGGGCAGGCCGTTTCAAAAAACATTTGGCAGGTGATTCAACGAACCATCTATTTATCGCCTTGACGCCTTCTGCTGAATCCGATTAGGGAAGACCGAAAACATATTGAGGTCGAGCAGTAAATCACCAGAGCAACGAATGTATCTCACATTAGAAGGCAACAATTGCCTCCATCCAATCCACCATTTACTCCAGTTCTACTCAAAGCTCAAAAATATGTTTAGGAAATCACCAAGCCATTTTTGCTATTGCTGTGCATTAATGCTGGACTATGGATAGTATTAAAGGTCCCCTATTATACTGTTTTTCATCAATATGTTATAGATCTCAGATATTTACAAAACATGTCTCTGAAGTGTTTGGCTCCAAATACCAAACAGATAATTGTAGCATTACCCATAATCCCCTCTGTTTTAGCCCTGTTTCAAAAGTGCTGATTCTCTATCTGTTACTTTAGACCAGGGGTCTGCAACCTTTTTGACCAAAAGAGCCATTTTGCCCCCTTATCCACCAATTTGTTTTGTCTGGAGCCGCAAAACATATTTGATAGCTTGATAGCTTATAACGTTGTGTATATTGTTATATATCATAGACAAAAACTACAGTTTTTTTGCATGTATTATGTATTACATTATAGAAAGCTGTTTACCTCTAATAATAAACAAATAACTCTTTATAAGGAGAATTAAAAAAAATACACAGGCCTACTTTAAAATAAATCAACACAGCACTTGGGGAGTCCTCTGCACATTTGAAGAAAATGAATATAATTAAAATGGGCCCAATTTGAAATAAATAAAACCTATAGCTGCACCCTAAAAAGAGTTAGGTGATTGAATTATGACTGAAGATCGTCAGCTGTCTTCCTCTTCCGTGTTTTTCCTCCAAAGGCTGCAGCACCTTTGACAACTTCTCTCCACATATCAAACATACCAGTAAGCCAGCATCATTTACTGTGAAAGCTTACCTTGGTTGGTGATTGGCTAATGGTTACACAAGCCAAACAATCGTTATGACATCATAAAGTGGCCAAAATCTGATCAGCTCATTTTCAGACAGGTTTTAATATAAATGGATCAGGACAAAAAGTGAGCAAATCTTTTTTTCCTGAGACTTCTTTCAGAATCTCTTTCCACAGAGGGGACACTTATGTATACAATACATGACAAAGTGGATTTTGCATTAGGTGACCTTTAAGAAAAGGACAAACAAAATGTTTATTTGTTTTTTTACTGTCAATTTTTGCCATTATAGCTTTTTACCTTGCCTTGTTCAATAGGACATCAGCAAGCACTTATTTAGTATGAAACAAGAATATCCATTGACAATATAGAACTGCTTTTATACATTAAATGAATGTATTATTATTGAGTAGACCTTGTTTATGTATATTCTTTGCATTTTCTCATAATCTTGATTTTTTTTATCCCTGTTTTGTAGAACAGTCTCCTTGAATCTTTTTTCACTTTTGCCTGCCCTCTCCAGCTGTGTCTCTTAAACGTTTCCGGTCAATGTTCCCGTTGTGTCCTGTGGTTCTGCGGTGTTTCCTAAGTGTGTTCATTCCCTGGATACATTCTAGTTGTCCCTTGTGGATTTGCTTCCTGTGTTCCTCGTGTCATCACAATTTGTTCTTCAATGAGTTTGTTGCTTAGGTTTAATATAACCTGAGCTCACTTAGTTTCATGTTTGCCAGTGTTAAAGCTTCAATGAACACAATACACCTTCTTTTATGCTCTTTTCTTTTACTTTCTGTAATGCTCTCTTTAAATAGACATAGACTATTTGAATCAACCATGAGATCATATTGCCATTATCAGGTGAAAACCTGATTCAGGTAACAAAAAACCATTGTCATAAATCCACAATGAGATACGGCACAGTCACATTTTCTACAGAACACTGATGAAATAAAACATCCCTACCTCCCATTGTCATCTTGTACGTCTTGTTGAACTGTCCGTTGACGTAGCGATGCAAAAACGAGGATTTCCCAACATTTCCATCACCAATAATCAGTATTTTAAGCAGGTGCTCATTCATAGTTCTCCTTTGTCAGACAATATTATCATGTGCCAACAGCTCAAAGTTCAGCAGCATGTCAGGAAACAGGATTTATGAGACAAAAGTAACTGTAACTAACAAATACTTGACTATATTACAAGTGGACTTTGCTTTCTCTGAACCTTTCTTCGCATTGGTTCAACCTAAACATTTAACTACCTGTCAGTCTGTCTGAAACTAATACATCCAAGTTAGAAATGCCCTTACCTCTAAACCCCAAAAGATGGTTAAGAAAACCCCGTTTCTCTATAGCGTGTCAACTATATAACACCTAGAATATTCCTAAACATAAACAGTGCTTCTCTCCGTGTAGCACAGCACTCTGATCGACTTGTGTTGCTGTCTGGAAGGAAGTTATTACAAATAGATCACCGTCATAAACCACGCCCTTATAGAACAGGAAGCTAAAACCGCTGATAAATCTGTGCAGATAACTTTCTCTCTCACAATATTCTCTAACGCCTCAGAATTACATATATATATATATATATAACATTAAATATCTTTAATGTGGAGTATTTGAAGGAGCTATGGTTTGGTTCATGTCTCTCTAAGACTTTAACATCTCATAACATTATCATATTATACTGTAAGAGAAAATAAACATATCACATGCTGGTGGTGTGACTGTCAACATCTGGCTGTAAGAGGAACTGAAGCAAACGGTTTTTTTGCTCACTTTGAGGTAAAAAGGCCAACAGATCTGCCTCCACCAACTTCCAGCGCCCACATACGAACTACAGAAACATGAAGTGAGGTTATGGAATTCAGATCTTGACATTTTTTAAGTTCATAATACTCAAAAGTGTGTGCTCAATGGCACTAGGTACTTTACTCTCCACCTTATTACAAAGAAATACAGCCTTAATGGTACTGTTTTATGGTTCCCCTTTTTGCAGCGAGTGGGGTGAGTAGCTGAAGAAAGTACGCAGTACTTCCTGCATTGGCACTGAACGTTGGCATTGGATGTAAATCATGTGGAATCTGGATGCAGTTCATGATTTGCTAATCCTCATGCTTCTCTTCCTGTTTGAATGCAACATCTCTCATCACATTCATCCTCCTCTTCACTCTCTCTCTTCTCATGTCCTGTTGTGTCTCCTTATTTTTATTATTCTTACACACACATAGTTTCCTGGCCTGCCAACTAGGCCACTGTTACCGTCTATTGCACGTTACAGTCCCCCGCTGATGCTGATTCATTTTTGTGACGCTCTTCAAATGTGTTTTTCCTGTGGATTGTTGGTGTGTTCTCATGTCTTTGTTCTTTTCCCAGCATCAGATGCACTTAGGGTTGAAACAATTACTATTCTTGACACACCGACCCATTCATAATGTGCTAAAAGTACCATATTCATGCTTTGGGTTTGGAATAAAAGGCACGGGGAGCCAAGAGAGAAGGTGGGTGCTTCAGTCGACCTGAAGTCCAGGCTGGTCTGAAACTTAAGGTGCAATTTGGCCTCATTGTAAAAGGAAAACATCCAAGCTCATCAACACATTTGGCAGATTCATAATTCTATGTTCCATAATGCAGACTTCATTTGTTGTCTCCTCACATTCTCAATTGATGCACAACTGATAAATACAGCAATGTTTGTTCAGTTCTACATTAACCGAGACAAGGTTTGCATTTTGTCACCACCATGCCGAAGGTGGCACACAGATAAGGGTTCCCACACATGGATGATTTAAAAAAAGATTTGTTTTAAACATTGCCACTTGAAAAAAAACAAGTCTTATGGTCCACAAATAGTAAGATAACAGAACAGCTTGAGAGCGACGCAACCAAACCAAAACTTACCAAAGTCTTTAAATTGTTAACAATTCTTAATATAACCTGTTTTGACAAGTACTTATTTTATAATGAGCAATAAATGTAAATGCAAATATGATTTAAAATAAAAGAATTACGTCAGCAGAATCCACAAATGTGCATTAATAATGTACAGAAAACGTTAATGTTGCATAAACGTTTGCATATTAATACAAACAAATGCTAGACAACTTAATACTGTTCGATTTACTTTTGAACTTATAAGGTGATCAATAGTCTGTTTTAATGAACAATCAAATGGCCATGTATAGTGCAGTCGACAGCATGTTATGCGGATGTCTGTTTTCATTCTCTCTGATACTTGTCTGACACCTAGTGGTCTTATAACAAAGTGCAACATCATCAATATTCAACAAGCTGGTTTCCACTGGTCAACATGATGTATTCTGTACACACAAATCAATCATGTATCAGTTAAGCTGCTATTAACTAAATTAGAGATACAATATGGTGTTGTTTGTTTGTTTTAAATTATTTACCTAATAAAAACAAGTTCAAGAGTTATTTCCACGGTCTAAAGATTAAAACAGTAAATAGCAAATAAATACAAAATGACACCAATGCAGAATTGCATTTTCCAGGACCTTGTAATCTTGTATTGTTCTAAAAGCTTAACTTACATTGATAGTTATGTAATACAAACTGCTTTTATAACCCCTTTTTTGACAAATATAACAACATAAAGTAGAGAGTAACATATGTTATGTAAGGGATAATGTGCAGCGACGCGGTCATTATGGGGAAAAGAACACCGACAGGCTGATCAGGAGCCCGACGCGAAGCCAAACTGTATACAGTTCAATCGAACGGACTTCTTAGTGCAGATGTGAGCGTCCTTAACAACGGTCAATAAATCATTGACAGCGGTCTGTCTGTTCTGGACTAACAACGTGTCAAGTGTTCTGAATTGACCAATCAGAATCGAGTATTCAACTAAGCCATGTAATAAATGTCATCATTATGACCGACAGAAGAAGGGAACCTGCAACCTGGAACTCTGGTTGTCACAACAAAAAATACATTTGATAATCAAACCCAGTAACTGCAAGAGTTTGAAATCCTCATGTTTTACCTGTTTATTTTGTATTTTTCTTACATTTCACACAGTAAGACATTTTCACATGTAAGTAGTTTTACATTAATTTAAATGTAGCTAAATTATTTTGTATATTGGAAAACAATTATGCTTTGACATCTGATAATAAATCTTGAAAACTAATTCTGGCAGCATGTTACCCAGAGATGCAATTTTAATTCAAATAAATCAACAAACTTACCTGAACATCTTGACTGCACTTACAGAAATAAACAAGTTCATTCTTCTTTCAACCTTCTTTGTGATACTTAACTTTGTGCATTAAGTGACACGAAAACACTTTTTTCTTTCCTGCAGATTTACCATCAAACACAAACATGCAACATGTGACTGTCAGGTTTCTCCTCTTCTTCCTCCTCCTCCATCCTGTGACCTCGGTTGACCTGGAGGAGGTGGATAAGGTGTCGGTGGAGGTTGTTGTTGACAGCTCCCCCTGCAGCGCCACCTGTGGTCTGGGTGTTAAAACTCAAACCCTCTGTTTGTTAAAGGATGGCAAGAAAGCCATGGAAGAAGATGTGAGAAGTAAAGATGGAACAGAGGTACTGTAGTTGTCTTAAACATCTAACACTAAATCATTGACAAATGCAAGAAGGAAAATAACTACATCAAAGGTCTCCTATCATGCAAAATCCACTTTTTAGGTTCTAAAAATTGGGTTTTGCATGATTTCAATGTCTTTTATACATACATATGTGTCCCCTCTGTGTAAAGAGATTCTGAAAGTTTCAGGAGAAAATATTTGCTCACTTTTTGTCCTGATCCATTTCTATAAAAACCTGTCTGAAAATTAGCTGATCAGATTTTGGCCACTTGATGATGTCATAACGTTTTTTTGGCTTGTGTAACTGTTAGAAAAATATCACTCGACACCAGGTTGAGAATCAATGATCAGGTAACTAATTTATTCTTGCAAGAAGGAGCAGAGTTAAATCACATACAAAGGATATGGGTTAACTCACACACATGGGGTATGTTGCTCAAAGGAACAGCAAAAAACATCAGGCTTATATAGTCCAAAACACAGGAGATAGGCTAACAACAAAGTCGTAAATCGAGGTGGTGCTAATATCAGCCGCGGGTGTCGGGTCATCTGCGATGGGTCATCTGTGACGTCTTCTGGAAAGAGTCACGTACTTCCTTCACGCTTCATAGAAATGAGATATTTAGGAGACAGCAAGTCTGTCTTCTCATAAATATCAACAACCTGAAATGCCCTGCCTCCTCCTATCACAAGAAGAGGCAGCTGCAAGGTCATACACAGTTCAGAGCCACACATGATATCAGTGCATTAAAACAACCCAAAGAGTGGAGAAAACAGTATTTCTCCAACAGTAACCATTAGCCAATCACCAACCAAGGTAACCCCTCCCCCCTTATCACCTGAATCTCCTCCTAGAGCACCATAGTGTTCCGTTTAACCAAATATCTAGGGCGTGGGGAGGGGCTCCTTATTTTCATCTAAAGTAACAGACAGAGAGTCAGCACTTTTGAAACAGGGCTGAAACAGAGGGGATTATGGGTAATGCTGCAATGATCTGTTTGGTGTTTGGAGCCAAACACTTCAGAAACATGTTTTGTTTATATCTGAGACCTGTAATATATTGATGAAAAACAGTATGAGGGGACCTTTAACATTAATCATTCTCGTTTGCATGTGGAAATTGCTAAATGAAAGGTGTCGGAGGAGTGTCGTGTGCGTAAGCTGAGCTGTCTGGAGTCGTGGCAGTGTGGACTCAGGACCATGACTGTGACTCTAGGAGAGAGAGTGGAGATCGACTGTCTGGGAGAAGTGATGCAGGCGATGGGGAGGTTCTCCTGGAGGTGAGGATGAGGAGGTGACTGATTCATGTCTTTTGATTGCAAACAATGGGGGGAAGAAATCTTGCAATTGTCATGTTAAATATAACACAGTCTCATCCTGAAAAACTAGATATCTATTGCAGAATAAAATGAAAAGTTTTGTAATCATTTTTGAAGGGTGTTAACCAGCCCAAGGCAAAACTGAGATGTGGGCCATTATTCAGCCTTCTCAATAAAAAGCCCTTTCAGTTTGGCTATAAATGTAAATTGCATTTTAGAATATGCATTAAGCATTATAATCACTGAATTATTGATAGAGGTATCAAAACTAGATTTTAAGACATACTATAAATAGGATTACGGAAAACATATAGGAACCACTTAAATGAGAAACTAAACTGAACATCGTCTTTGTCTGCCCTCCAGTTGTGAACTTGTTGTGATGTACAGGACAGGTGTACTCCATGACCCTGTGACATCACTTGTGGGTGGGGTTAAAGGTGCAGCACTTCTGAATAAACCCAACACCCATCAGTGATGCTGGCGGGGGTCAGAGGTCAAACAAGCCTGAAAACATTTGATCCGTAGGGGCCTTGTGACAGTCAAGGGCCCCGGGACAGTATCCAACAATGTATTACCTGTAATAACAGACCTGGAATCCCCGGAATTATGTCTATATTCATGTACAAATGCACTTTATATGCATACATTTGTAGCCCAATAATGGGACTAAAACAGACTGATGCAACAACCGTCATTTTAGTTATTGAAATTGTCCACAAGTTGTTGCTTTCTGCCATTTAAAGATGGGATTAAAATGAAAGAAAAATGGCTTGTTTTGCCAAAGTTGAGGTTGTTCCATAGATGCAGAACCACCTGTAACTGCGGCAGGTCTTTGACAGAGGGCTCTGCTCACTGAGGTGTTTTCTTTAACGGCTCAGGGTGTCATGGCGTTATGCCCGAGGAATAATCAGCTCTGACGACACTCTGTTTGCTCGCTGGAACGCCCCTCTGCTGGAGCGTGTGATTCTGGACCCTGTGATGGAGGAGGACGCAGGTAAACACTCTGATGCATGTGCTCACACAGAACCTGAATTTAGTTTCCCATTTCTAAGGAGAGGTGCATGTATAAGATTTTTTTTTAACACACATTACTTTTACTCTCAAAGGCTAACCAGAACATACAGTATGATATGTCAGAAGTAATTTGATGTGCTGCCTTTTGCCTCACTTGTTTTATATAATGCCATAATGAAGCTGCACAAGCAAAGTAGCATCAAGGTGAGGTTTAAAAGTAATGTCCATGGTGTTTATACGGTAGACAAAGAAAGTTTCAACATGTAATAATTTCACAATAATATCCTCGAAACAGCACTGAAATTCTCACCAAGACATTCCCACAAAGAGAAACACACAAAAGTCAGGGGCGCACGTTCACACACAGACATAAACACACCTCCTGCCTGTTGAATGAAAGGACATCATTTAAAGCGCCGATTAATCACCATGTTATATTTCAGGTACTTATCGCTGTGTCGTGCAGGATGCCAGCTTCCACAGGGTGAAGAGGGTTTACTGGGGGATCCGGGTTTTGCCATCCTCTGTACTCAATCTGGACTACGAGAGCTCTCTGGCCCAGTGGGACTCTGGAAACCAGAAGCAGAACCAGACCGAGTCAGACCAGAGAACGCCTCTGATTTACACTGTACGGTTTGTTCAGGAAGGGATGGATTTGCCGAAGCAGTCATACACTAAAGATAATTGGAGGGGATTTGTTTCAAGTACTATTATGTACGAATGGAAGACTTTGTGAATCCTCCTTTAATCGTCAAGAAAGTAGCCCACACACATAAGACACTGCCTTTATCCCATCTTATTAGGAGCAGTGGCCAGCTATTATACTGTATATACAGTGCCTGGGGAGCAGTGTGTAGGTCTGGTGCCGAGGGCATTTTGGCATCCCAAAGAGGCAAATTAACACCTCTCCAAGCACCAGTCTGCACTTGAACTGTCAACCCTCCATTTCCCAAGCCAAGTCCCTCAGATTGCGCTACTGCTGCCCAAGATTACTGACATATTGTTGAAAAGCCCTTAGAAAAACAGCTTGTCCACAGATTCAAAGCAATTAATAAAACTAAATTCAGTAGAATTATTTCATCGTGTATAATGATCTCTTTTTATCCACTTTTTTTTTGGAGCCACCAGTGCCCTTATTGAAGTGACAGTGTTGAAAGGGGAAACCAGAGGGCGTGGGTAAATGGTCCCAGGCCGATTTTGAGCCTGAGTCTTCTGCGTGCCCTAGTACATGGGCTATAGCTCAACCATGCTATAGGGCAGCCCTATAATCATCCTTCTTATCAACTGTGCATTTGTTGTGTCTGAACACTCAGGTGCTGATCAGTTTGAGCCTGGCGGGCGTTGGTGCTGGATTGATGCTGCTGGGCCTCTGGTGGACACTGAGGAGGAGAGAGTTCATGTGTTAACACAGTTATAACTGACCTTCCATCGCTCACCACACAGGCAATTACATTTCTGCACAAACAAACTCTAACACGACACTACCTGCTCAGTAGCAGACCGCAGACAGGCTTGTTAGAGACTGCCTGCTGAACACAGTGGAGCATGTATAGCCACTAAAAATAAGTCGGTAGAGACCAACCAGACCTCCGAAAAGAGAGAATAAAAGAGATCAGGTGGACACAAACAAGACTCCAAATGATTGATGATGTTGTTGCTGGATGTGAAAATGAGGGATTGGTTGTAAACACGTTCCCAGAATCAGATTAAACGGTAATGATGTGAATGTTGTGTTCTCATTACCCATAAGGATCCTAGTTTTAAGTGTTATTTGGGCAATTATGTGTAATTAGATTTAGATTCATGTGATTTGGATTTTATTTGAAGGGGGTTTGTCTCTTCATTAGAAGTACAAAGATGACATCAGGCAATAAGAGATGCAATAATAATCCCCAGCTGGGAACATTGCAGGTTAGAACATCTCAGACCCCTCGGCTACTAGACCAGTGGTTCTCAAAGTGGGGGGCGCGCCCCCGCAGGGGGGCGCAGAGGCATGACAGGGGGGGCGCGAGAGACCAGGAGAAAAAATGTCTTAAAAAAAAAAAAAGATTAAAAAAAAAAAAAATGTAAATCATATTTTGAACAATTATTGATTCGAAAATAATATGATACAGTACTATTACGTCTGGGTCTCTGTGTTTCATTAAAGCTCGGCTCTGTGTGTGTGTGGAACGAGCCATTTTGTGTGCGTGCGCGAGAGAGAGAGAGCGCACCGGTACCGGAGATCGTTGATGTTAGCTTCTGGTGCTAGCGAGCTACGCTAACAGATATAAGGAGTTTTTTCAACAACAAAGTGGAGGAGAGTCCTCTCCTGTCAGACTGAGAGGCTCAGTGAGCTAAAGGACTCTCTCAGTGTTATGTCAGTGGGTCTCAAACGTTTTGGTCACCATTAATGTAAACAATTATTTCCGAGGCACACGTTTATATGATCATTATAGTTATACAAAAATAAGAGAATAAATGAAAAACAGGTATGAAATACTATATGACAGTGAAACAAGAATAAAGTTTAAAGGGAGTGATTTGCAAAATATCCATAAAGAAAAAGTAAATCTGTTTCCAGTTCTGTTTCAAATGGGTGTTGAGAGATGTTTCCATAGATCTCTTCATTTTGCTCTCAAAGTGCACCAGATTGATGCTTTTAACTTAAATATTTAAAAATCTTCCCGGGGGAGCATGCCCCCGGACCCCCCTATGTGAGGTCCACACACCACCTATAAAAATAGCACTTGACCCCTGCTTACACCTATATGCCGTGAGCTGATTATCGAGCCTTCATTGTAACAGTCGCGGTACACTGTGTATTTGCGTGGGGAGTGTTGCAGTAGAAAATTCCACTGTAGCGCCCGGTACATTAATGGGAAACCCTAAATGTTTGAGCACCCTCTAATAAACGTCAAGCTACACCACAGCACCCCCAAAATAAATCTCTGGCGCCGCCACTGAGCCTGACTATTTGTGTTGGGGGGGCCCGACTTTTTTTTTTCTCCAAAGGGGGGGCCGGACAGAAAAAGTTTGAGAACCACTGCACTAGACCACCACTGCAAAATATCCTTTTCCATCAACAGAAAAGAAATCCCTTCAAAATGCCCGTCTTTTTTTCTCTAACAGTACATTGCATCTGCCAAGGAGACAGGTAGATTAACATTTTGATAAAACTCGGCTTTGCAATCAGAGGAAAAGGAGGAGAGAATGTTTTGTCCCCCACAGGAGACATGTTGACATGTCACAGTGGAAAAACAGGTGTGAATAATAAAATAAATGATGGCTGAATTCGCTTTTGCTGCTTGAGTTTCAGGCTCTCTGTCGCACTGTCATGGTTAACAGGGAGCAGAACAAAGCAATTGTTAATGCTGTTAGTAACACCTGTGTTTTCCTAAGACACGTCAACATGTGTGCTGGGATAAGAGCAGATGAAAAGAGAGGATCTTTGACTGATGGATGGAGTTATCCTTAGTCATTTATCTACATGATGTGCTTTTGATCACATCTGAAATGTAAGTGAATCCATTGCCATGTTGGACACTAGTTATTATACAGCCAAATTAGCCAGATTAGCTATTTACAGGGTCTTTGCAGAGACATATGCACCCAGGAATTCATAGTAGACTATTTCCAACCGGGCATACATACACAGATACATACAGCTGCCCAGAAAGGTAATATTGTACACTATTTGACATGTGGTGTTGCAGAACGTTGAGTGTGCTTTCCTCTACCATCAAATTAATATAAACAAGCAATATTACTGTAGAATGTTTTTTTTACTTTACATTTTTAATACATATTCCTGACAATACTTCTGTTCTTATAAATGCAGGACTTTTACTTTGACTTGCTCCATACACTATATTATTAAGTTAGCTTAATATGTGCAAGAAAGCTGAGAAATAAGCGCAAATAAAAGCCCTTGTAGATGACATTGCTGATTAAGGGTGTAGCATAAAACCACTGAGGAAAACATCATGAAAACATTGTTATAATGTTTGACAAGAGATTAGACTAGCTGTTCCAGGAGATGGCAGTATAGGTTCATAAAGTGCTTCTTGAACGTTTGAGGTTGATTATGAACACATTTTTATATTTCGTCTATCAGACAAAGCTCCTAATGGGCCACAGCTGCCACAGTGCAACGAATCTGATTGATAGGGAGAAAAGAAAGCGGACCCTCTCAAAGACAAGAGGATGCATAGCAAATTTTAAATGCTCATTACAAACACAAAACAAAATTGGATGGATGAACAATGTATGCAGCTTTGTAATTATTATATTCATAAACCATTCATGGGAGTGCTTTTTGGTCTGTGGAAATCTCATTGTGGCTTACTGTACACGTATCCTTTAATTGCTCTGGGTTTCATATTATAATCAAGTTTCAAAGTTCATCTCAGAGTGAAAGTGGTTTGTAACTTGTTGATGATTAAACTTTGGTACAAAGACTCTTTCCAGAGGGGACTTGGTGTATTACACAAAAAGTATAATGGAGTATGGCCACAGATGAAACTTGTGCTTTTCTTGTATTGTACTTCTTAAATATAGATAAAAACAGATATTTCACAGTATTCATGTTTTAAGAAGCCCACTTTTCAAACAAATTCAGTCAATTCAAGTTGAACATTTTTAAGTAGATAAGAAAAAAGCCCAATAACTTATTTTCATAACAAGCTTGAAAGAAACCCCTCCTATTTCCTCTTATGCTAATCAATCTGAGGCTTCTGTTTTAAGGAATGAGCTGCTAACAAAATAAATGAAACCCTATGGAGAGCTGTGATGTAGGCTGTTGTTTTTCTTAAAGCATGTTCAAGTATTAAGCATCATTTACCCACATTTGATTTATTTTGCTGACTTAAAACTTAACTTATGAGGCAGTAGACCTCACCTCACTTCAGTGGCCCAGCCCTTCGTATATTTTTCTGTATGTGGCCCTCGGTGAAAAAGTCTGGACACCCCTGGACTACACATTTTAAACCAAGAGCAAAGTGTGCTGCTGGTGGAGAGAAAAACACAACTGAAGAGATTTTTCACTGTATCATCTCAAAAACTATATTTTTTTGAAAGCTTATGCATTAACCTCACTGGGACTCTGGTTCTGGACCAGCTTACAGGCCTGGGTCCAGGAGGTCTTGGAGAGAAGGACCGCTTCCTGCCGCAGGACTCGGGGGATCGGAGTTCCTGAACATGGAGAAACAGCTTCAGTTATTATGCTCCAAATATCTGGAACAAACTCACAGAAATAATGTGTCAGAGAGTCCTGCTGTGAACCCAAAAATGTTGAGGACCCCAACGTTTTATGATATAAATGTACTGTACGGGTCCCCAGCACATAGAAACTGCCGGATGCTAACCTGCATGTTGGGAGAGCTTTACAGATCAGGAGAGTAACTAAGTACATTTACTCAAGTACTGTACTTAAGTACACTTTTGAGGTACTTATTTTACTGTTAACATGTGCTACTGTGTACTTTTACTCCACTACAGTTCAGGGGTAAATGGTGCACTTTCACTCCATTACATGTATTGAATACCTTTAGTTACTTTACATATTTGGATTAATGATGAGAAATATAATGAACTCTTAAATCAGACTTTAGTTCCACCTGGAGTAAATTCACAAGCTACCCTGCAGTATACCAAGTCATTAAAGTTAGCTGGACCTTTACCAGCTTTGAGAACACTTTAATGATCAATCATTATAAAACACATCATATATATTATTCTGAAATAGACCAATCTGTACAATTACTTTTATTTTTGGTACTTTAACTATAAGAACGTTTCACCAAGTATCATCAAATGATCAGATTTAACTAAATTAAAATGTTGTGTCATTCTGAAAGAAATGTTCCAATCATCTTCACATAGAAATAACGTCAGAACATGTACAAAGTTGCACAAATACATTGAAAATAATAGAAAACAGCTTGACCCTGTGCGATGAATGACATTTTCAGTTTCAATAAAAATGTGAAGTACTGCACCACCCACCCTTGCACCATCAGTTTAGCTTCAGTAGCGTTTGTTGCAGAAAAACATAGAACTATCATCGGGGACATAGCCACTATTTAGGACAAGACAATTATTATCCTCAGTATTTAAGGACACTTCTTACAATGTGTGGTTACAATTTCCAATCACCCAATGGTGCATTCAGTATCCTTATATCCTAGCCACTCCTCTGGTACTTGATAAACTCGTAAAACAGTGAATTAAAAAAAAGTTAATTGTACCTTCCCCTTTGCATCATTAATAATTCTCCATAAAAATACAGTGTACAGTTATGCATAATTAAAAGGCTATTTTAGCTGATATTGCATCTATTTAAAGGAGCCATATTATGCAAATGTTAGGTTCCTATTTTAATTTTGTGAGTCTACTGTGACATGATTTAATGTTCAAAAAGCTCTTTATTTTTCCCATGAAAACCTGAAACCAGAACCCAGTCTGCTCTGATTGGTTAGCTGGCCGGCTCTGTTGTGATTGGTCAACCATAGATGTCCCGCCTCTTAGCCTATTAAGTACAATGTTTTGGAGTGCTAGCCAATAGAAGCGCGACTGTTATATAGTGATGTCACAGTGATGTTACAGAAGTAATAAAGGAGTCCAATTTTAGCCTTTACAGACTATTTACTTGCACAAAAATATATATCACACACAACAGGAAAGAGAAAAGGCACATTTTGAGATCATCAGAGAGAGAACGGTGGTGAGGACAGAAGATGTCTTTGCTTGTGTGTGATGAGTGTGTTTCTGTTTGTTATTGTGGGAGGAATAGAGGCAAATTAGAGACTCCGGGGAAATATCACAAATGCAATTAGGATGATATGCTTACCGTAATTCATTCATTTCCTCATGGAACTGTCCTTACTAAACCCAGAAGAACGTCATTTCCCTCTGTGCTTATTTACAACATCAGTCTGACAGATGTAACTGTTTTTCAGCGCACAATTTAATTACAGCTCAAATGACCCATACTAGGACACATTATACTCTGCACTGTAATGTTTTCATTGGATAAATAAAAGGTGATATCTCGAGAACATATGCCTGCAAAAAACATTGTGAAAGGCAACGAGAGCAAGGAGTCCAGATGTTAGATGTTGATTAAGACAACGCTGAGCCCCGGAGAGATGCGTTCAAAATTCACTCTTTTTTTCTTGGTTTTTCACCTAAATTAAACTGTTGCTGTTGAAAAGTACAGAATATTATATGTATGCCTCACTAATCATCAATATCAACAGCCGTCAATCCAAAAATCAGTGATGGAAAAAACTAAGTACAGTAAGTGCGATTTTGAGGTACTTCTACTTTTTGTTCATCCATTTTATGCTACTTTATAATTCTCGCACCATTGTTTTGCAGCTATAGTTATATTGTAATAGTCAGATAAAAGAGACCATGTGGAGTTCTCTTGTAAAGAAACAAAATGTATGTTTGGATTAAGTTGGATGAGAGTTATTGTTTCTAGTAATAATAAAGAAACAAATTGTGTTGTTATTCAATTTGAGTAGTTTTAGGGAAGAACAAATGTGTGGTGCACAAAGAGATCTGGGAAAGGGTTAGTGTTGTGAATGCTATGATGACTAAAGAGCTCACATTGTGCATTAAAAATACCTTTAAGAAAACCCTCCAAAAACACATACATAAGTATGTGTTTAAAGGATATTTAATAAGTAATTTAAATGGTTGTGGTTTAATTGTATGTTTTTAAGAGAGCGTACAATGTCCACAAATCTAGGAAAACATTTATTAATAATTCATGAGTAAATCATTAATACAATTACAGACATGAAAACTGAAGATGCATATTGTTTTAACTGGAAATGTTGAGCTTTTTGCAGTATGTTTTAAACTTGTAAAGTAAGTTTTGTCCTGGGGGCGAGTTGGGGTCCTAGAGTTTGGACAGGTTGTTTAACAGATCTGTACGTGTGCAATCCCAACAACTGAAGTGAATTAAAAAGTCTGTTTCATGGACATTGTTTACAATCAAAGAATACAAAATGAGGATTTATTCTAAAAGAACAAACATTGTTGGACCAGCTGTTTTTCTACAGTGGATGGTTGACAAGTTGAATCAAAATGTTATCAATATACAGGAATGGAAAACATAAAACGTATTAGTCTGTTATAAAGTGCCACACATCAGTGCTCATAGTTGTTTTTTAGTACATAGTTTGTTCACCCTGGAAAAAGACGAAATTAGGTATAGTTGATTACATTATTCTGTAACAATGCACAAAGGAAATGAAGAAGTAGCTCACAGCTGTATGTTTTGTTTTATTCTGCGTAATGATTACACCCTCTGGGCTATTTAACTCTCCCTGCTGCCGGTCGCTCCTGGATAGTCAGCGGAAAATAGATAAATGGATGAATACACAGAAAACTAGCAGCTGGGATGTTTAAAGAGAATATTGCAATTATACCAGATTTTGACTTCCGTCATATTTTGTCTTTAATCACACTTTAGAGATTCTCTTCTAGGTTAAAGCTGCGCAGGTATTTTTTCTTCCTGATTTTATGCCAAACTCCTATGACAGTTCTTATTTTGCAACGTCATTACTGAAATTAACATTGAACTGTTGCCTTGGACATGGCCGTATCCACCATTGAGGTCACTGAGGTCCGGACCTCGGTAATATTTTTCGAGCTGTGTAACAAAACTTGTGAAATAATTGCACTAAACGGGATTATTTGTAGTACTTCCATTTACTGACGATGGGGGCGCTGCATAACTACGTAGCCTCGATTAAAGCAAACAGAAGAAGACGACATGTATCAACAAACCACCGCAGCTCGGACTTGAACAGGATCAGCGGAGGAGTGATGAGGTATCTAGAGATCTGAGTCCAGCGGGCTGCTTGTGTTTCTGTTCATCAGGACGTCATATGACCAGCAGATCCTGTGTGAACGCTCTACGTTAGTCAGTGGACGTCCGACAACATGCACACTAACTTATATTGCAGCTATAGGCTATACTTTAATTTAAATTGCGTGAATAAACTAGCTAGAGAGCTAAAGTTAATTACATTCATCCAATGTCAGAAGGATTACCTTTTAACAAACGTTGTAATGCTTTTCTTTCATTTCAATTTGAGTAAAACATTGGAGATATAACATTGTATTGTTTTCTTTTTACACTGACTCAGATATAATGAAAAGACTACGTCAGTCGAAGCTCAGCTTTGGTAAGGAAGAGACAGGACAGGCAGAGAGAAAGAAAGAGATGGAAGTCAGGGAGGAACTGCAGGAACAGTCTCACAAAAATAATGTAGTCTTAATAAGCCCATCTATTTATCTATATATAACAATAGTCTTCATTTACAATATAGACAATAGGCATAATTGTAAAAAAAAAAAAGGTGCAGTTATGTCATAACATACCATTTTATAAAACACAATTGGCTTACATCTTTGTTCTCTTTTGAGAATCAAACAAAACAGATTTAAATAAAACAAAAAGTGCAAACAAACAAGTGAAATGAACTAAATTGCTGAATTGCTTTTAATTCACTGGCAGGAGCGACAAGTGAGGAGGAGCAAACAGTGAGCAACGAGGGAGAGATTGAACAAAGAGAGAGAGAAGAGGACAGAGAGAGTAATGAACAGGAAGAAGACAGAGAGACTAAAGACGATGAGAGAGGGTGCAGGTTATGGAAAGGAGAGAGACATGGAAAATGAATGTTGACAATGTTTTGTGATCATTTTTAGCCTCTTCTGCATGTCCAGATCATTAATAGTAACAATCAACTGATTCTCATGCATTACACTTCCAAAAATAATTGATGTGTCAGCCCACTGACATGGTTTGAAATCAATATATTATCCAATGTGTGACCCCCCACAGGACTTAAAAAGCACCTAACTAGATCATGAAAATCCCAAAAATCTCAGGGGGTATCCCCCGAACCCCCCAAACATGTTTGGACCTCGGTATTTAGGAAATCCTGGATACGGCCCTGGCCTTGGAGAGAAAGCTCATAATCACGTCTCAATGCCTATATGATCGTATAGCTGATTACATATTGGAGCTAATATGCCGATTCATTTTCTAGAAAGGACCTTTTTAAGGGAATGAGAGAGGATTTAGAGGATTGGGAAGTCTCGGCAGCTGTTTTTTGTTTGCATCATTGTGTGCAGTTGCAGCCTGACTAAGGGATACTGGCACAGACATTTAAAGCAAACATCATCTTATTGTCAGTGTTAAAAACATATAGGGACTCTAGTTTGATCTGCCATTGAACGTTTTAAATAAATGTTGCAGAACAAAGCCGACGGCCTCTGAAAAAAACAGTCCTTCAGAAGATAATTGGATGGGCACATTTATAGACGCTAAATGGTTTCTAGGCTAGGGACCAGAGAGAAAATAGTGGCTTTCATCAGGTTCGGCTAGTTAAATTAGCATTAATTCATGCCTGGGGCAGATAGCATTTTGCACAAAGTAATTTTCCATTCTCTCTTTCTTCCTCTGTGAACTCCAGACTCAAAGTCCCAAGCAGTAGGTAGAATATTAGCTATCTATGTAATGCGCACAGAAAATAAATAGTTAACTGAATACTGGGATGGAAATTGCCTATAAGCACTCAGTAAAGCATAAACACACACAAAAAGCTTCTGAATGATAAGAAGTATAATTAAAACATAATGCACATTACCATTTTGAGAGAGAGTACCGAAGTTAAAGAAGAAAATAATCTCTTATCGAACTGAGGCTCCAGTAAACACACTGACTGCGTCTCTACGTGGACATCATGGTGTTTACATGAGCACAGAGAGATCGGGTTATTCATGTTCCCTGTTTACATGATAAATACTAGTAACCTGGCATTTCGATGCCTTTTCTCAACTAAACTATTCAGTATTTGTGTCTCTCTATCATGACATAAAGACGAAACTCCTCTCCAGAAGTGAGACGCCGCCGCCATCACTGTTAACTGATTAACTGCTACCAGCTGATTACTTACTTTCCTCTTCTTTGAAAAAAATGTTCTTATGTCCATGTTGTCTGGGGGAGAAAACATATCAAACCAAGAGATCGTCAGCTTTGATTTTCGCTGTATTAACCATTTCCTGAACATTTGGTGTGTGTGCCTTACCTCCGCTACCGGCATCGCTTCATACAACAGATCTGAGCTGTCCACAGTTACCTCATTCACACCAACGCAACTCCGGTTCAAGCTGAGAGCTAGAGCTTTTCAGGTTCAGAACCGGTTCTTCGGTTTAGCTCCGGCTCTTTTCACACTGCCCAGAGTCCGACTGGTGCTGCGTCATTGCGTCATCGTTTGCGTCATGACGTAACTGTTTGCGTGCCTGCTTCATAAAGCCAAACCGCGCGGAAACCCCTCACAGCTGACACAGACGACAACAACAACAATGGCCGATTGTGCTCCAGCTTCCTCTGTACCTCTTCGGAAGACCAGATTCCCAGTAGGTATAGCTGGTCTCTTCAGTGGACCACTGCTGCTTGTTAAGTTTCTCCATCGTTGTGTACAAACTGGATACAATGCGGGCTTTTTGTTGTTGTTCAGGAGTTGATCCCGCCCCTGCCCCCGCCTCGACGTAAGCGTGACGTATGCGGTGCTTTTGCTCTGGCCGGAAAAAAATGTGGTGCTCGAAATGAACCGGATTCCGGAGCTAAGAGGCTGCTCCGCTGCGGTGTGAACAGGAAAACCCGGTGCTTTTCAAGCTCCAGCTCCGAACCGGCCCTGAAACGCCGTTGGTGTGAATGAGGTATCAGACAACACTCCTTGAACATTCGCGCGCTATGGGAGAATCTGCCTTGGTAAAAAGTAGCAGTGAAAACATGGTACAGAGTTTCATTGATTTGGGCATTCTCTCAATAAGCAAGTGTAATGGATTTGATAGTGAAGCACTGACACAGCGCTCTACAAAGTGCGGTGAGTGGATAGACCGATTCACGGACTTTCCACATGGTAAAAGTGGGGGGGGTCTAAACTAATCATTTGAAAAAGTGGGGGGGACTTGTCCCACCCTCATATAATGGCTGCGACGCCCATGGCTCAGTGTGCGGAGTTTAAAGCTATCAAGTCCAGTGGTGGCTGGTGGAAAATATTTTAGGTGGGGCTGTGGAAATGGTGACCAAACAATACTAGGGGGGTCCGGGGGAATGCTCCCCCGGTAAAACAAATTAAGAAATGACCCCTTAAATTATGACTTCTTCACAAACTGCAGAACACCAGGGCTTTGGGAACACTCAAATTATTTAATTCCCATTTAACCTGTTAAGGGACTTTTCCCCCCCGTTTTTTTTCTCACGAAACTGTGTCTCAGGGCTTCTTAAAATGTAATAAACTATTCATGTGTCATACTCATTTAACGGGAAGAAACTCAGCTAACTGATGATATGAACCATTTTTACCAAAATAAAACCAACCTGGTCTCACCAGAATGCGTGACTCCACCACGACTACTTAACACCGCAGTGCGTGGTGGAGTCACGAACTCTGCTACATTTATGTGTCATAATCATTTTTATTTTTCGTCAGAATGTATTACGGTGCATTAGTTACGATTTTTTTTCCTCAAAAAACAGTGCATTGTGTCAAGATCTGTCTGTGTTTTGTTTTGTCTTGTCTTTTTCTGTCTTTGGTTTCCTGTTTTATTTTGAAAAGTGTTCACCCCCTGTCTTGCCTGTTGCTTTCTGTCTGTGTTCCCTCCTGTCTGATTACCCGATTGTGTTCACCTTGTGCCCCTGGGTTTTCTCCTCCCTCCTCACCTGTCTTTTGTTTCTTTGATTAGTCTTGTGTGTATTTAAGTTCTGGTTTTTCTGTCTGTCTTTGTTAGTTCCTTGTGTGTCTTGACTGTGTTCACGGGGAAGAGTTCTCTTTTGTTTCCATTTGACCTTGGAATAAAGGTGTTATTCTGTGAAATCTGTGTTTGGGTCCTGCCTGCTTCGCTCAACATTGACATAAGGAACTAACCAAGAATGGACCCAGCAGACAGCTTGTACGAGGTGACGTACAATTTAACATGCTTGAGGAATGACTTTCGATATGCCTCCAGTAGTCAAGAGAGGCAATCAGTTATTTCTGCGGCACGCCAGGAGGTAACCTCAAGGCCCTGGTTGAGGGAGTTGCTACCCGAGTGGGTGGAGGACTTTTTTGGTAGCTTTGAGGTCAAACCTGTTTCCCGGCCTGCTAGCCCCTGGCATGCTAGCCCCCTGCCTCCAAATTCCCAGCCTGACACCATACGTCTCGGTGTGTTCCGTCTGGAGTCAACCCCTGCTTCTTCCCCATTTCCTGATCCTGTCCAGGAGCCGTTCTCGGGTACTCCTCTGGCTTTTGGAGGTCCACGGAGCCTCCAAAAGGCTCCTAAGAGAAGGAGTCGCAAGTCCAGGCTAGCAGCCCGAGCCCCAGAAGCCATGCTTTGGGCTCCAGTTCTGGCCCCAGCAGCCATGGTTCCAGCCCCAGTTCTGGCCCCAGCAGCCATGGTTCCGGCCCCAGCATTACATTACATTACATTGCATTTAGCTGACGCTTTTGTCCAAAGCGACTTACAATAAGCAGCCATGGTTCCGGCTCCAGAACCGGCCCACAAAGCCATGGATCCGTGCACCAGTACCGGCCCACACAGCCATGCTTCCGTGCTTCATTACCTGGCTCACACAGCCAGGGTCCAGGCTTCTGTTCCGTACCCAGCAGCCATGGTCCCGACTCCAGTTTCGGCTCCAGTACTGGCTCTCCGGCCGACGCCAGCTCCCCGTGTTCTGTCGGCGTACCGACCGTCTCAAGTCTCCTCTCGAGTTCCCTCTCAAGTTCCCTCTGTAGTCCTCTTTCAAGTCATCTCTCGAGTTCCCTCAGAGATTTTAAGATGGCGCCTGTGTCGGCATGCCGCTCCCTCAGTTATCTGCCTTTAGCTATCCTGTTTTTGTTTTATGTTTGTCAGAATGTCTCTGCTCTGCTCGTCTATGATCGCCAAGCTCTCCCCCACCTAAGACCCTCACTGGAGTTTATACTGCTGCCCAAACCTACATCTGGCAACCGTAAATCGACTCCTCCCCCCCTCTACTGTCAGATATTCCCACCTACCTGCACCGGTTGCCCTGCATCCTGCCTCACCGAAAGCGCTTTAGACGACGGGGAAAGCGTGGTGGCGCGCTTGTCCATCAAAAAGCACACCTGACGGCTTCTTCCGTGACTTATCCACGCATCAGATGTCATGGCCCTCCCGCTGCACGCCATCCGAGGGCCTGTTGGATTCGCCCTGTCTTTCCGGAGCTGCGGCCTCTGCTGGGCCCGCTGGCAGCTACCTCCTGCCCGACTGACTGCTCCCGGTCCGCGAGGCAACACGCACATCTTCGTCCGCTAAGATGCACTACACCTTCTGCACCTCCGGAAAGAAAACTCTGCATGGCTTTGCTAAACGCTAGGTCAATAGCAAATAAGACGTTCCTGTTAAACGACTTCTTCACCTCTCGTGATCTGGATTTGATGTTCCTGACGGAGACCTGGGTCCACACTGGCGAGTATGTACCGTTTTCTGAACTTCTTCCTCCCGACTGTACTTTCTTCAGCTCCCCCCGTACCACCGGCCGTGGTGGGGGCATAGCATCAGTGTTTAGTAGGGGTGTAACGGTATCCGTATTCGTCCCGTACCGTCACGGTTCGGACGTCACGGTTCGGCACATGCAGTCACACGACGAATACGCCTTTTTACGAGTGGGAAAAAAGTCTGTCATTCAGGGCAGTATCCATTACACTATTTATAATCCAGGGGGCGGCATTGCGCCTAAAAGCTGTTTGCCAGCCGCCCTTAAACAACAAATGAAGAACAAGAAGAAACACAACAACAAAACGAACTAAATACAAGAAGAAGAAAAGTTAGTATGGCGATTTCAGATAACACACAGGAGCTAGAACCCACCTGCTTCTTTTAAATCAGCTGTGTGGGAACATTTCGGGTTCCCTGTGGACTACAATAACGATGAAGTGTGCGAGTGGTGGATCGGAAGAGCACGGTGTGTCGGCGTTGTTCGATAGCGGTGCAGTATGCTAATGTGAACACACGCCAAACATGCTAAATCATATCAGAAGGCATCACCCAGATTTGCCAATCACCGGAGCCCGACAAAAGACAACAGCAGTTCAACAGCTGATCCCCGCTGTTTTTAAGAAGCCAATAGACGTGAAAGCCGTGAGACCAAAATAAATAACGGAAGCTTTTGGCATATTTTTTCAACGACTTTGCGCTCTTGAAACACTTTCTTAATATTTATGATGTCATATTTTCAAGACATTCTTTTTAGTTTTACAGCTTGATGAAACCTTTTTGTTTGACATCAGCCATTATACATGTAGATAATATGGCCATCTGAGTGTGTGTGGTACTGTTTATGGTTTGTTTTTAACTGTTTAATACAGTTAATTATTCAAAATGTCAGAGTTCCTTATTTTTAAATTGAAACTTGCACTACTGTTCAAAAATAAATAACAACAAACATGGAATTATGCATTTGGGACTTTTTTTTGCTTTTTCTTGTTGTACCGAACCGTGACCCCCAAACCGAGGTACAAACCGAACCGTGACTTCTGTGAACCGTTACACCCCTAGTGTTTAGAGTTAATCTCCAATGCCGATTGCTTCACCTTGTAACTAGCTATGCTAGCTTCGAGTTGCAGATTTTTGAACTGAACCCAGCCTCGCCTATACTCTGCGCAGTCGTGTATCGTCCGCCAAAGTGCAATAAGGATTTCATAACTGACTTTTCTGACTTTCTGTCCGGGATCATGGTGAAATATGATCGTGTTTTGATCTGCTGAGACTTTAATGTCCATGTGTGCTGCGAGTCCAAACCTCTGGTTAGGGACTTTTTAAATCTCCTCGACTCTTTCAGTCTCATTCAGTCCGTGGCTGGCCCAACACACGATAAAGGACACACCTTCGATTTAGTATTATCGTTTGGACGGTCTATCTGTGTGGATGAAATCTGTGCAGCAACGCGTATCTCAGACCATTTACCGGTTCTGTTTACAACCTCGATCCCTTCTGCAGGAGTCGAATCACGTGCCCCTGCGGGTTGTCTGCGTTCAATTAACCCCTTGACTGCCTCACAGTTTTCAGATGCTTTTAATGCTTCTCCGATCTATAAATTAGAGGTGAACTGTGCTCTTAGTGCTGATGAGCTTATCTCCATGTTTGACTCGACATGCACACTAGTACTGGATTCCGTTGCTCCTTTTACGCTTAGACGCACCAAAGTTCTCTTAGAGCCATGGCTTAATGACTGTACTCACGCTCTTACGGCCCGTACACACAGCAGCTTTTGGCGATTTGTCCACTGCTTCCAGCGCGTCTCCGCCCATTGACTTTGAATGGGGATGACGTCACTTTCCCTCGCTTGTCGCCGAACTGCATTGTGGGGGGGCGAGGCGAAGATTTCCAGGATTTCCAGGATGTTCAGGATTCCAAAGTTGAACAATGTTCAACTTTTGAGGCTGAGCTGGAAGCGACAGCCAATCAGATCCGTTTATGCAAATCTGACAGTTCAAGCGCTAGCCAATCAAACCGCGTGCAAGCTGGGAGAACCAGACCGCAGTTCATTTCTATATTCCACAAAAATGGAGGAGAACTTAGTTATTGCGGTAGCAAATCACCCGGTTCTTTATGACCAGTCCCTATTTACTTACCGGGATACAAACCGGAGGAACCAGGCATGGAGGGAGGTGGCAGAGGCAGTGGGTGAAACTGGTAGGTTTTTGCTTGTTTGGGGATTTTATATCCAGTTTACTTCGTTGCTAGTTTACTTCGTTGCTAGCAACCATAGACAGTATCATTAGCCAGCATGGAATGTAGCATAAAATAGCACCATAAACATGAATCTCATAAATGTTCAAAATGTTAAAAAAATAAATGTTCATCATAGCCCTTCCTATTTGACAATAGTGTAGAAGAACCGGGTTTTTTTGCTTTGTATGTCGGGGGCGGGATATTCATGTGATATTCATGTGATTGGTTGTTGGTCGCGAAATCCCCAAGCTGTCAGACACGCCCAGCTCCAGGATTTTCAAGATTTGGTCAAAGCTGCTGTGTGGACACACCGTTAGACGCGCTTGCAGGCGTGCAGAGAGAAATGGAAAAAGGATAAACTCCATGTCTCCTTAGAAATCCTTCGTGCTTGCCTTTCCGACTACCAGACGGCAGTCAAAGCAGCCAAAACAGAGCACATTTCTCTGTTAATCTCCAAAAACAGCCATAAACCTCAGGTTATTTTTAATGTCCTCAACTCGATCATTAATCCTTGTGATGCTTCTCCAATTGTGCCATCGACTACCCTTTGCGATACATTTCTTACTTTTTTTATCGAAAAAGTATCTGCGCTTAGGCTAGCCCACTCCAATAAATCACCTCTGGCTGGAAGAGAACTCTCTGCTCCATAGTTTCTCTTGGAATGAAACCTTACTGTATATTTTACACATATATAATCTGTTCAATATTTAATATTCCATATTCCATTTGTCATATATTTTTGAATATATATATTTGCATATATAATATCTACATGTATATTTTCTATTTCAACATGTATATTTTCTATTTTCTTTTTTTTCCCTTTCTATTCTTGTTTATTTGTAGTTTTGTTTTATTGTAAAATGTCTTTTATGCTGCTGCAACAAAAACAATTTCCCAAATTGGGATCAATAAAGTACCATCTTATCTTATCTTATCTTACCACAGCATCCGGACTAAAACCACCAGGACACGTTCGATTCCTGTTTTGAATAGTGTGCCGCCGATGGGTTTCATTCCATTTCAAAATGCTGTTTGACGCTCGGCGTAAACTTCGCACACTGCCACTCCAACATCCAATCACAGAGCTTGAGGACAAATCACGGGGTTTGTCAAGCAAAGCGGCTGGTGTAGTCCCAAACGATAGCTGAGGATTCTGGGTAGTGTAGTGTCTTCTGCCATCCTAAACTCTGAACAAATATTTGTTTCTCCGAATCAAAGGGGGAAAATACAAAAGCATTGTACACAATTTAAACCAATCAATGTTGTGTAATCAACAAGGATAATCTGGTGTTGATGAGTAGTGCAGATATCACTGTAAAATCAATCGACAGTAAAGAGAATACTTACTTCCGGGTGTAAAATCCTCCGTTATCCAATGGGAATGGACGCTCACATTGCTCTCTGTGTCCGTAATACAATAAAGGAGACATGATCAAATAGGAATATAATTATCTTTTAAATAACGTTAACTAAAGGGAACAATCAATTGGACACAGCTGAAGCTCTGGCCTTCCTTAAAAACTAACTAATTTAATAAAAATCACAGTTGTATTACACACAATGCACTGTTTTTTGAGAACAACAAATCGTAACTAATGCACCATAATACATTATGACGAAAAATAAAAATTATTATGAATACAAATAAAATAAAAGAAGCCTCCCGTGAGTTACTACAAGTTATAAAGTAGATTTTAAAAACGTTTTATAGAATAAAAGCTCACTGCTGGACGTTGTAGAAATGTGTGTGTGTGTGTGCACCACGACAAAGGAGCCTCATTCACTTTACATTGTGGTTGTTTGCGTGATGCAGACACGTAAATGTAGCAGAGCTCGTGACTCCACCACGCACTGCGGTGTTAAGGAGTCGTGGTGGAGTCACGCATTCAGGTTGAATAAAACACAAGTCTCACAAGAAGCTAACCTTTTGCTAAATGAGCCCTGAGCAAAAAGATGCTAACGCACTCTAGGTATAAATCGATCTATATACTTATCGGATATGCACAAACAAGCTTATGCTAACAAGCTGAGATTCCACAGATTCTAGAAATATAAGTATCATCACTGAATATTTATTTTATTTATGACAATCTAAAATATGGGAAGAGGGGGGGCGTTGCCGCTAGCGCCCCTATGGGCCGGCCGCCAGTGATCAAGTCAGATTACAGGAGAAAGGAAATACAGAAAAACTGCCGTTGCAGGAAAGACGGCCGGCAAAAATCACCGACTGTGTGAACGTGAAAATTAATAGAATATCACCTCCCATCTTCAGAGCAATCTGACTATTATAACATTAGCGTTAAGAAAGCTTAATTAAATATCTGCCAAAACATAAGTAACCGGATCAAAGTAACATTACGTACAGTCCGCGGCACTGTATGTGTATTCATCCATTTATTTATTTATTTATTTTCCGCTGATTATCCAGGAGCGACCGGCAGCAGGGAGAGTTAAATAGCCCAGAGGGTGTAATCATTATGCAGAATAAAACAAAACATACAGCTGTGAACTTCTTCTTAATTTCCTTTGTGCATTGTTGCAGAATAATGTAATCAACTATACCTCATTTCGTCTTTTTCCAGGGTGAACACACTATGTACAACAAATCAACTACTGAGCACTGATGTGTGGCACTTTATAACAGACTAATATGTTTTCTGTTTTCCATCCCTGTATATTGATAACATTTTGATTTAACTTGTCAACCATCCACTGTAGAAAAACAGCTGGCACAAATATTTTTCAAAGATCAAATATTGTTTCTTGCATCCATTTCAAATGTTTACAAGGATTGTGCAGGAGTATGACAAAAGTGCTGTTGTCAGTTTAGAACCCAATGTATTAAAAAAACAAACAGGAAGAGGATCGACATCCTTTTGTAAATATGACTGTCATGCATATGTATTTGAAAGTAATTATTCAACTGTATTCTCACTGCAGCAACTACACAAATGTGTATGCCTATCATTATTATCTGAGCCAGAAGAGAAAATGGAGCAAACTGCAGAGGAAAGGTATTAATTTCTCTATTCTATACATCTTATTACTAGCTTCCTTATTTAATATTACAATACATCAGTGTGTCTTTCGGTGAAGCTGACCGTTAAGCGGCCCAGACCAAGCAAGGAGGCAGAGGCAGAACGTCCAAAAATATAACCCGACGTGGGCATTTATTAAAATCCGGGGCACAAAGTTCACAGCCTCAATCCTGCTGTTCTCCTTGCACCCATCCTGCAGCCACAAAGATCTTACACACACTACCAAACAGCAAAACCCCAGAGCCTAAATGCCCAACCCAATCAACCCAACAGGACACAGGTGAGGGGGGAGGAGACAACACAGGGCACCAGGTGCACACAATCATCGGCAACAGACATGGGGAAAAGGGAACACATTTCAAAATAAAATACAATAAACACTACATCAATCAATAGTATAAATTGTATACAAATTTGCACACATGCAAGGCCCGAAGCCATCTGTCCACAGTGACGAAGTTACCTTCGTCACACTTTCCCAGCACAGAATACATGATTGCGGCAGACATTGTTGCAAAACTCTCTGCAAAAATAACAAATCTTGCAGCAGGTTCAATATGAATAGAGCCAATGTGTGGGATGGAGCAATCCGCGGCCTCATTCGACCCCTCTCATTCGACGGCAGTTAAGTTCACTGATGATGAGGGGGGACAAACTGAGGATGGAGTGGACACTGGTGGTCTCAAGTGTGAGTTCCTGACCCTCCTTATGGAATGCCTGAGAATGTGAAGAAAACATCACGTCATAGCAACTGTTTGTGTCCCATGGCGATGTGACTTTCCCAGCCGCTCACTGTCTCAAAATCTGATTCTAAATGTATAATGTTCTCTATAAAGATAGAACTAATACACAATTATGAATGTATAATATAAGCTGTTTTGTGCATTTAATCATACATTGATCTCCAAAAACTGTACATTTTTGCCACAGGAGCCACAGAACACACAACACATACATACACATGTAGTAAATCCATTTAATCAAGTCAATATAGTCTAAATAGTGGTTAGCTAAATAGAAAGATACATCATGTTTACCGTTGAATCTGTGTTTTGTCTCTCTCTCCTTGAATGTCTTCTCTATATATTTTGTTCTTGAACATGTCTAATGCAAACTACTCTCCTGTCATTACTTTGTCCCTCTTCACATTTGATCACTTCTCCACCGACCATAGTTACTTATAGTATTGCTCAAGCTCTGTATAGTTGCAACATCTATACACAAATACATACATATAAACAAACTGCTAAGAATGTCTCTCACTCTCTCTTCAAATGTTTCCGCGGTACTCACTATGGCCCGTGTTATTTACCTGCACTCAATTTGTCATCTCTTTTAACAATGTTCTTCCCTCACTTTATCTTCTCTTCACGTGAAGCTCTCCTCTCCTCAGCTGGTGTAGTAGTTACTGTAGGCACGCTAATGCTAGCTGCGTAAATATGACGCTCTTTGTATAACAACAAAACAAAACTTACCTTCTTATATATCGACTTTGTCCACTTCAATCAACTTTGTTTCCTCCGGCTTCAATTTCCATCACTCTCGTTCGTTCTCTCAATGTCTGGTCAGACATCTATCTGTTCCACGTAACGCGCCCCTTGAGGCCTGGAGCACTGTGTGTTTGGGTTTGTATGTGTTTTGGGGTTTGTATGTGTTTTTGACTTTGCATATCATTTCTGTAAATGCAGCGTTTTTTGTTGTATTTGTTTTCAGGGTTTATTTGTTTTTCATTTAATTATGTGCAGCTGTTTCCTGCTTATGTAGGCATTTTTGGCCGTTGTTCCGCATTTGCACCGTAGTTTGTGCATGAGAGAAACATATATTTCTGACAATGGAGCTGTTAATTGGTCATCACACAGAAACGTATCTCATTTTACTTTGCATTTTGGTCTAAAGTTGGGTTTTCTAAAATGTCTTACCACCAACAAATATCTGAATGTTCTTTGGAGCCAAGCATAAGAGGAAATGAGCCCAAGCTCTGTTTTAGGCTCCGGTGAGATTGTGCTGTAAGATATTTCAAACAAACCAGATGATTGCATTTTCTGAATAACTCGAAAACGTTATACTATCTCAAAATATGACATTATTAAATTGGTAACTCAAAGTCTCACATATAAAAATAAAGTAGATTCTAAAAGTCCACCATTTTTCACAACATACCTGAAAATGTCACCTTTATCTTTTAAAATAATCCATCACATCTCTGTTTGTATATCATGCTCCTAACCTTTTCCTCTGCAGCACTTCCGTTGTTTGTTTTTAGTGCTGTCCTCTACTCTTTCGTTCTCACTGCCAAGGAGCATTGACCTTTCAGAGAAACACGCTCTTTTGTGTTTGAGTGCACCATATATTTTTGAATGTCACTGTGCTGTCCCATTGTGCTCACCAGAACAGAAACCAAGAGAGTGAAGTAGAGATGACTACAAAACATGGGGATGACAGTACCTCAAACTTATACTTTAAAGGGGCCCTAATATGCAAATATTGATGTTCATATTTGTATTTTGTGCCTCTACTGTGACATGTTTACACGCTTTAATGATCAAATGTGTTTTATTTTTCTCATACTGCCTGTGCTGCAGCACCACTTTTCACCCTCTGTCTGAAACCAGAGCCCAGTCTGCTCTGATTGGTTAGCTGGCCGGCTCTGATGTGATTGGTAAACTGCTCCGAAATTTGCCAGACTTTTAACTTATATGTGTTGGAGCGTTCAGATATTTCAGGCAGGGGGGGGGGGGGGGGGGGGGGGGGTGTCTGGGAGAGGGAACTTTGGGATTTTAGCCTTTGCAGACCATTTACATGCACAAAAACCTAAATAACAGACTGCAGAAAATGGAAAACCCCCAACAGCACAATGAGGCCCCGTTAAGTATTCACAACGACAATAATAAATTGCAGGGGTCGGCAACCTTTTTGATATGAAGTGCCATTACAAAAACATTTTTTATCAGCGTGCCGACGATCGGGAATTATCAACGACGCTCGTGAACTGTCAACAGGAGGGCGGGGGGTGATAGTGGAGCACGCTCAGGTATTGCGGAGCGCATAAAGCTTAGCAGACTCTTCACGCTAACGAAGGATCACTTCGAGGCTACTGTCCCACAGCTCCTGCCTCTCTGTTGGACTCTGTCGCAGCGGGGCTACTGCTGCGGAGCGCATAATATAAAGCAGACTCTTCACAACGAAGGAGCACTTCTTCTTCAGGGCAGGGAAGGCTACGCAGTACGCAGGCTACTGTCCCGCAGCTGCTGCCTCTCTGTTGGACTCCGGTACTGCACATTACTCACAAGACGTTGTAAAAAACGTGGGGGGCGAACGCACTAACGCCACAGTCACCCCCGTCGTGCGGACCGGATGTGGCCCGCGGGCCGCCAGTTGATGGTCACTGTTCTACTGCCACAAAATACAGTTCTGGGAAAAATCTAGTTGTTTAAAATAATTGTTACGAGGTAGGCTATTATTTCGGTTTAAAAATGGCCTGGATCATAAAGTGCTTATTCACCATATTTGTCAGTATTATAAAGTGAGCGAGCCACAAACACACAGCCAGAGACAGAGAGATAAAGAAAACAGCAGATGAGCAAAATGTATTGTAAACATATTATTTCCTCTTCATGTCTGTCTTCAAAACCTCCTCCTGTTTCTGCCCGACTCTCTGCACCTTTCTCCCCGTGTTTTGTGGATTTTAGTCACATCAGTGAGATCAGATCAGCTTGCTTTCGGCGCCATAGAGATAGCTGTTTACCTTGAATTTCAACAAATGTCGACATACTAGACTGAGGGAATTGTAACGTTTCATTTAAGAACCCTAAAAAGAGTTTTTGCAGAGGTTTACTTCATACATGACTAAATAACTTAATGACATTTTAACAGACACAAAGATAAAGCAAATGGCACAATGTCCTTTATTAGTCCCCCAATGGTGAAATGATCTGCTGTAGTGAGACCCAGACCATATTGATTCACTGATGGTGTGAGCCACTTTAAAAATGTTGACAATCATGACTCGACAGCTTTTTTGACCTCTATTAATACATCTATGGGCTATTTGTTTAACACACGATGGGACTTTCTCATATTTAGTCAAAAATTTGCTTTAAAAATACATTCATAAATGAGAACGGCTGCTCCTCAGTCAAAGTGAATACATAGTCATTTAGGTCACGTTTACACGGAGACGGAATGGGTGTTATCCGCTACAGTTCTCTATCGTATGGATGGTTCAAACTGACAACAGTTGTTTTTGAAAAGGGTAGTTTGGGCAAGTAGGTCTGATAGGTCAATAGACAATATTGATAATTGAGTGAAAGTAAGTAAGTAGAGAAGGAAGATGAAAAATAATAGCTGGAAGTTTCTCCATGTGATGCTGTTTTAATCAGTTATGGTTAGTTTTTTATTTTGCATTGTTGACAACATTAGACATTCTCACCTAATTATGTTTGCCATTATTTATATTGTCTGTGATTTTACAGACTAATCAATTTAATACAAAAATAAAAAGAATCACAGGAAAATGTACAGATAAATCATAAAACATAATTTGAGATCTGAGAATACACAGGCAGAGTGATAATACACATATTTTGGTTGTATCTCAACCCACCTTGTGGCCCCATGTTTATCCATGACCACTGAGTCAGAAATTGACATATTAGATGTGACTGAGTGTTAAAGTCAGTGCCATGTCTTATTTTGTGTGTGTGTGTGTGTGTGTGTGTTCACCACTTGCTCACGCATACATTTAATCATGTAATGCAAACAGACAGTTGAAGCAGCTGAGTAACAGTCAAGCTTTTGAGGTAAAATTAAAAGGAAACACGATAGAAGTTTGGTGCTGAAATTGAGGGCAAAGCAGTTAGACAAAACACACACTAATCTGCTCTGTCATCACAGCAGGACAGACACACACACACACACACACACACACACACACACACACACACACACACACACACACACACACACACACACACACACACACACACACACACACACACACACACACGCGCACACACACACACACACACACACACACACACACACACACACACACACACACTCAAATGGTCAGCTCGCTCCAGTAACTCCATATATAAATGTTAGACCTGAAGTGAAATTGATTTAAATTGCGTCACTGCAGGACACACACACACACACACACACACACACACACACACACACACACACACACACACACACACACACACACACACACACACACACACACACACACACACACACACACACACACACACACACACACACACACACACACACACACACACACACACACACACACACACACACACACACACACACACACACAGAGGGAGAGAGACTGCCCCCTGTGACTGCCTCCAATTACTGAGCAGGTGCACCTGAGCAGGTCTTTTAGAAAAGGTCATCCATCATGGTGTGTTTCTCTCTCTGTGTGTGTGTGTGTGTGTGTGTGTGTGTGTGTGTGTGTGTGTGTGTGTGTGTGTGTGTGTGTGTGTGTGTGGGTGTAGTTTGACGCTAGCAGACATGAGAATGATGGTTAATTGCTTTTAAACATTTTTTTTAATTAAAACTGAGCTTCATCTCTGTGGCTCTCCACTTTAATCCCCTTGTTTGTCTTCCTATTTTGTTCTCCTTCTCATTTAATTGACCCCTTCCTGTTTTCCTGCTCTTATCCCCCCCCTCTTTGTCTCACTGTGCCAGTCCCTGCCTTTATCTGGCATAGGTTAATCAAGAAAGAGGGCTAATAATTTGTCATTAAAATGCGTTACAGGTACTTATTTGCATAATGTCTTTCAATAGCCAGTCTTTTGTCTACTTAATTATAATGATGTGGCATTCAAGAGCAGCCATTCATATCCAATAAATCCATACAGACATTTGTTATCGGGTTGAAGAAAACATACATTATCTAAATGTCTTCAATTATCTCATCATCATGCATTGCACACTGTATTCAACTGACCAATCTCATTTAGATTCTTAGCAGGATCATTGCTGTCATATATCAGATTTATATTCGGATCACGAACACACGTGTTGGACTAGCACAAAAGACAGTGGGGATTCTAATGATCTTTTATAGCAACAACACAAGATGGCTAGTTATCTGGGTGGCTTTTCCTTTCCCGTTAAATCCCTTTTTTTCTTTTGTAGCAAGCGTAGCATCAAGCTATCTCTGATAAAGCATTTTTGATTCAGCAAGCCAGCTAGCCAACTAGCAGATAGCTGTAAATAGCTTGTAAAGTCCAGCATGCTTTACTAAATACTTAGCATAGTCACACTGATAGCGTTGAAGTGAAACGAATTGTTTTAAAAATAAATGAAATAGGTCCTATATTTATTTGAGAGACGTACCACAGAAAACAGCAGCATCTTGTTTTGTAAGTGAAGGTGAAAACCACTTTGAATAAACATAGAGGAAGAAAACATCCAACATCCGTCCTCACAGCCTCTTTTACTTAATCCCACCATCAATTTCCATCCTGTTTGTCTGTTTGTCTCGCTCTTATTGTTCAAGTACTTAGGAAACCCTCTTGTATGTAGGCTACTCAATTGTTGAGTATTTGATCATTGTGATCAGTGCAGACATTCACATTTTAATATCAAGGGAGCTTTTGAAGCCTTTTAACAACAGTACAATAACAAGCTTTGATGATCGTGAGCATAAGAGTGTTTCGTGTCCTCATGCATGTACACTTGAAAATGTCCCTCATTATTAACGATTGTTTTTTAAGTGTGTGTGCTTCTCCACCTCAAAAGCTTGTTATGTGAATTATGGTCAGTTAGATCCATAACCATTTACATACTGCAAAAGCTGTATGTGTGTGCTCATTGTACATACAGTCAGTAATATTTATTGTTTTTATTACCATTTATAGTATTGTGAACCTCTCTATTTTGCATTTTTTTATTATTTTATTGACTTGTTATTTTAAATAAAATTCGTTTTTAGGTTGAGTTTATAACGAACCCAGCCATACTGACAACCCAAACAATTCATTAAAGTTAAGGCAAGTTTTTAAAATATGTGAAAATACTTTGCCATCATTAATATTTGTTTACCATAGTTTTCTAACTTTGAAAGTCTAATAAACTCAGTCAGGAATCACTTCTACTCTTTCTCCCTCATTGGGAAATTCTACATCTGGTCTCGCCCCATCCACCACTGCCCACCCTGATTGATCTCTGCCTAATAGACACTGTTTGGCTGTTTTTAATTTCTGATGTACCCAATATAGCTTGCCCAGGGTATGTTTGAATCTCCACAGACATCTTCCAGCAAAGAAAATCATCGCAACTGTTAGAAAATGTCACACTGGCTTGATCTTCAATATTAGGATACATGTATTTATTATCCTTGCAAGAATGGAAGTAGTCATCACATACAAAGCTGCATGGGACAAAATATTTCCCAGAACAGTGTCCTTGACATGCTTCTATACAAGAGAGTCTTATAGTCACAAGATGCGGAATACCGGTTAAAAAAACCGTATCCATGTTCAGTTCAGTAGCTAAGGCTGAATCATCATGTTAATCGTTGTCACATAGCTATCATATGCCTAAAACAGTGTGTCCTGACGCTCTTCATACATCCGGTTACGTACACAGATACATAGGGCCTTTGTTATCATATGCAACTGATACAGTTTGTACTACAAATCCGTACATAACCAAGGGAAAATATGTTTTAGTTGAGAGAATTTTTTTAATCTCGATACTGCCATCCTGGGGCTAATGCTAACCACCGTAGATGTCCAGGGTGTACAAGTAAAACACTTCTTCAGTGGTTGGATTGTGCCGATATGTGCTTCACCATATGAGCCTCAGTTTTCAGAGAGTATCTTTGCTTTGGAGGCAGGGGCGGACTGGGACTAAAAATCAGCCCGGGAATCTCGACCGGCCCACTTCGGGTACCGGCCCATTGGGATTCGTCCCGAACGTCCCGATGGCCAGTCCGCCACTGTTTGGAGGGCGTCCTGAGATGGCTCAGAAACTTCTATAAGTCTACACATCTTTCGCTGCAGACTGAAAACCCACCTGTTTTGGCTGCACATTGGACAATAAACAAAACATTTTGTAATATATTAAAGGTTTAGCTGATTGTGAACTTATGCACCTGCACTTCACAACACTTCTCACCTTCAACTCAAATACTCTTTTCATCCTCCTGTACTTTAATACCGCTAACACCACCAATCCTGAAAATGTGTTTACTGTATCTGTCCTTCTTGTCATTGATCATTGTTTTATATTGTACTATCTGGGCACTTTTGACTCTTTTTGCTTTGATCTCTTGTCTGAAGACAGTGTGCTGCCCAAGGCTAATTTTATACTGGGAAATCTTTAGGGCAGAAGTTCAGTTTTCCTGATGTATGTCACATTATTTTTGATACATCACAGTCCTTGCTCGACAGGCACCCTTAAAGTCATTAAAAGTTCTCACAGCGTGATGTAACTGAACTTCAGATGGATGTGTGGCTCTTTGAAGAGTGTTGTGTTGAGTATCTGATTAATTCTACACGCATTAATGGGAAGGAAGTGGCAATTTGACATCAGATATTATCTGTGATAATGCTGAGATTGACTGCAGATGTTATTGATAGTTTATTTTGAGAGATTTTGGAAGTATAGAGACTTTCAAGTAATCCACACTTTTTTACATAAAAAAGACTTTCAACATTGTTGAGCTTTGTTGAAACCGTCTTGTTTAATTTTAAGCAGAGATCAAGGATCCAGGATTGATTTCTGAAGCACTGGGCTGCATGTTTGTAATAATTCCTGATGATATACACAAATCTGACTAACATTTAGACCACAAACATACATATTGTGTAAAACAACGTCGGCATTCATCATCTGCTCTTTCCTCTACTATTTTATTTGTGGGTTCATCTTCCATTTTTGACCAATACTTTTATTTTAAAGATATTTTTACACATGTAAGACTTTGCCTGCTTAAATTTAGATTGACATAGTGATTTTTGTCTGTATAAATCCCTTCTGCAATCAGGGAGGTGGATTCCTGATGAGATGTTTATTCCATGAAAAAATCAAGCCTCAAACGTCTCTTACCTCAATCTGCAGTCTGATGTCTGCTGCAAGACGTGTTTTATTAGAGCCCGGGGTCTTTTGATGTCATGTCCCCAGAGTTTGGGTCATGTTTGTGACTGTCAGTTTCAGTGCATGTAACCTCCTTTCCTTTCCCTAATCAGTCTTGTTTATCACTTTCTTTGGTTAATTGAAATATTGAAACGTGCTATCAGAACAGAATGGGGGGGTGGGGGAAACAAATAGTACCTATTCAGTCTGAAGAAATAAGAAAGAAATAAATAAGATAAGGAAGATCCTTAAACCCTGCAGTGAACATGAAAGTGTTATTTGACAATCCTTAACCCTGATTTTCTCCCCTCATGTCTACAGTGAATAGAATAGAATTGGGAGGGATGAAACCCTCTTTAATGGTCACACATGCAGAGCACACAGCACACACAGTGACATTTGCTCTCTGCTTTTAACCCATCCTAGCACCAGGAGTCTAGTACTAGGAGCAGTGGGCAGCTATTGTACAGCGCCCGGGCAGCAATGGGAGTGAGAGGGGAAGGGAGATGTCCGGTGCCTTGCTCAAGGGCACCACTGCAGTGCAGGAGGTGAACTGGGACCTCTCCAAGTAGAAGTCCACACTCCATATTTAGGTCTGGTCGGGGACTTGAACCAGCAACCCTACGGCTCACAGTCCAAGCCCCTACTGAGTGAGCCACTGAGTGAGCCACTGCCGGACTGTGGTGAGGTATGTGTTGATAAAAGCATCAACTTAATGACGTTATGTATTTATTGAGTTTGGCTTTTAACATTGGTCAGAAATATTGCCAAAATGCATGTCTGTATTTCTGACATGCAGGATCATTTGATAGAGGTACATTAGGTTCATATTTCTGAAATGTGGAATGGTTTTGACCACTCTGTAGATAGATCGATGGTGTAAATATTTCTGAGATGCCGTGCAATTCTGTCTGGTCAGACTCCAGTTTGCAAGAGGCAAGGGGGATTCTGATTGGTCAGCTGGTGGATTTGAAATAGACTGGGTGGTATTTTTGGCATGCAGGGAATTTCTGACATATATTTGCAAGTACATTTTATAAAGGCTAGGAAATATTGGTTGTGTACAGGGTGACTCTTAGCAAGTCTGTCTGTTCACAGGTATGTTTAGGAGCTCTGTCTGCAATTAATGACGTTTGTGTATTGTTAGGAAAATCTTTGATTTCCAATCCCTGTAAATATTTGTGTGTGTGTGGTCTTGTTTTAGTGACACTGTGGGAAAAATACTTTGTTAAGGTAAGGTACGTTTAAGTTAAGGGTTATGATCAGAGATGCAGTGGTTATGTTTAGGGTAAGTCCGTGGGAAATAATTGTAAGTCCATGTAATGTCCCCTCAACTGATGGAAAACTGTGTGTGTTTGTGTGTCGTTGCTATTGATTTTCCATTTTGCTAAAAATATTTGTCATTTTTTCCAAATATGTAAAGCAACACCTTCTTTATACTTTGGTTATTGCATATATACTCCATCCATCCATCCATCTTCTCCCGCTTATCCGTGATCGGGTCGCGGGGGTAGCAGTTCCAGCAGAGAGCCCCAAACTTTCTTTTCCCTGGCGACATCAACCAGCTCTGACTGGGGGATCCCAAGGCGCTCCCAGGCCAGCGAAGAGATATAATCCCTCCACCTGGTCCTAGGTCTACCCCTTGGTCTCTTCCCAGCTGGACGTGCCTGGAAACACCTCCCTAGGGAGGCGCCCAGGTGGCATCCTAACTAGGTGCCCGAACCACCTCAACTGGCTCCTTTCGACGCGAAGGAGGAGCGGCTCAACTCCGAGTCCCTCCCTGATGACCGAACTTCTCACCTTATCCCTAATGGAGACACCAGCCACCCTGCGGAGAAAACCCATCTCGGCCGCTTGTATCCGCGATCTCGTTCTTTCGGTCATGACCCATCCTTCATGACCATAGGTGAGGGTAGGAACGAAAATGGCCCGGAAGACCGAGAGCTTTGCCTTCTGGCTCAGCTCCCTTTTCGTCACAACGGTGCGGTAAAGCGACTGCAGTACCGCTCCCGCTGCTCCGATTCTCCGGCCCATCTCACGCTCCATTGTTCCCTCACTCGAGAACAAGACCCCGAGATACTTGAACTCCTTCACTTGGGGTAAGGACTCATTCCCTACCTGGAGTGGACAGTCCATCGGTTTCCTGCTGAGAACCATGGCCTCAGATTTGGAGGTGCTGATCCTCATCCCAGCCGCTTCACACTCGGTTGCGAACCGATCCAGTGAGTGCTGAAGGTCGCAGACCGATGAAGCCATTAGAACCACATCATCTGCAAAAAGCAGTGGTGCAATCCTTAGTCCACCGAACTGCAGACCCCCTCCCCCATGACTACGCCTCGAAATCCGATCCATGTATATTACAAACAGGATTGGTGACAAAGCGCAGCCCTGGCGGAGGCCAACCCTCACCGGAAATGGGTCCGACTTACTGCCGAGGACCCGGACACAGCTCTCGCTTTGGGAGTACAGAGATTGGATGGCCCTGAGTAGAGACCCCCTCACCCCATACTCCCGCAGCACCTCCCACAGTAACTCCCTGGGAACTCGGTCATACGCCTTCTCCAAGTCTACAAAACACATGTAGACCGGATAAGCGTACTCCCAGGCCCCCTCCAGGATCCTTGCGAGAGTAAAAAGCTGATCCGTCGTTCCACGACCAGGACGGAATCCGCATTGTTCCTCCTCAATCTGAGGTTCGACAATCGGCCCTGACCCTCCTTTCGAGTACCTTAGAGTAAACTTTCCCGGGGAGGCTGAGTAGTGTGATGCCTCTGTAATTGGCACACACCCTCTGATCCCCCTTTTTAAAAAGGGGGACCACCACCCCGGTCTGCCACTCCTTCGGTACTGTTTCCGACTTCCACGCAACGTTGATGAGACGTGTCAACCATGACAGTCCCTCAACACCCAGAGCCTTCAGCATTTCCGGGCGGATCTCATCCACCCCCGGGGCTTTGCCACTGTGGAGTTGTTTGACGACCTCAGTGACCTCCCCCCGGGAGATTGGTGTTGATCCCCCGTCATACTCCAGCTCTGCCTCTAACATAGAGGGCGGAGTTGTCGGGTTTAGGAGTTCCTCAAAGTGTTCCTTCCAACGCCCCAACACTCCATCAGTTGAGGTCAACAACGTCCCATCCTTACTGTACACAGCTTGGATGGTTCCCTGCTTCCCCCTCCTGAGGTGTCGGACAGTTTTCCAGAACAACTTTGGTGCCGCCCGAAAGTCCTTCTCCATGTCTTCTCCGAACTTCTCCCACACCCGCTGCTTTGCCCTCGGCCACGGATGAGGCTGCTGCCCTTCGGGCCTGTCGGTACCTTGCAACTGCCTCGGGAGTCCCCCGGGATAACAAATCCCTGAAGGCCTCCTTCTTCAGTCGGACGGCTTCCCTGACCACCGGTGTCCACCAGGAGGTTCGAGGGTTACCGCCCCCTTGAGGCACCTAGGACCTTGAGACCACAGCTCCCCGCCGCGGCTTCGGCAATAGAGGCTTTGAACACCGACCACTCTGGTTCAATGTCCCCAACCTCCACAGGAATGCCCGAAAAGCTCCGCCGGAGGTGTGAGTTGAAGGCCTCCTGAACTTGGGCCTCCTCCAGACGTTCCCAGTTCACCCGAACTACACGTTTGGGCTTACCAGGTCTATCCAGAGGCTTCCCTCGCCACTCGACCCAACTCACCACCAGATGGTGATCAGTTGACAACTCCGCCCCTCTCTTTACCCGAGTGTCCAAAACATACGGCCTCAGGTCCGATGATACGATAACGAAATCGATCATGGACCTTCTGCCTAGGGTGCTCTGGTACCACGTACACTTATGAGCATCCTTATGTTCGAACATGGTGTTTGTTATGGCCAATCCATGACTAGCACAGAAGTCCAGTAACAAACCACCACTCCGGTTCAGATCAGGGGGGCCGTTCCTCCCAATCACGCCCCTCCAAGTGTCTCCATCATTGCCCACATGTGCGTTGAAGTCTCCCAGCAAGATTAAAGAGTCCCCTTCAGGAGCCCCATACAGGACTCTTTCCAGGGTCTCCAAGAAGGCCGTATACTCTGAACTGCTGTTGGGTGCATAAGCACACACAACAGTCAGAGTTTTCCCCCCCATAACCCGCAGGCGTAGGGAGGCGACCCTCTCGTCCACTGGGGTAAACTCCAACAACGAAGCACCTAACCGGGGACTTGTGAGTATCCCCACACCCGCCCGGCGCCTCACACCTTGAGCAACTCCGGAGAAGAATAGAGTCCAACCCCTATCCAGAAGTAAGGTTCCAGAGCCGACGCTGTGCGTAGAGGTGAGGTGCATATATACTGTAATATGAAATACAAAATATATACAATTATTGTTTATCTTTAGAGATTCCTGAGAAAATGCTGTACTAGCTGAGGATAATAAAGAAGGTAAGAAAGATATGAGAGAAGATTACGGATAAAGTAATATTGAATGGTCAGAGCTGCCCAGAGATTACAAGGTTTTAGTCTCCATCACAAGCATATTGATTTTTGGATAGTTCATTTATTTTCATCACGTGTTCGGGGGAGAAACAGATAACTCATACAAAACATTTCACACTTATCGACAAGCTAAGCTGCTTCTATATAAAATAATTTGCAATTAAGTAGAACCCGTAATCGAACAGATGTCTGAAAAGCACTTATCACCAGGTTTGGGTCATTTCATACTTTGGGATATGCAATAAAAGATATGAAGCAAAGAAGAAAAGCATTCAAGAAAATGAGTGAAAAGAATAAAGAAAAATGGTTCGTATGAAGGGAAAAAGTATAACATAGGAAGAACAACAAAAGACTAAACTATGGGTATCACTGTTTTAAAAATACATCTATATATTCCCTCAATTAGCTTGGCTCACATACAACGATTGTATTTACTGTAAATGGGGAGTTTAAAAAAAAATGGTATATGTATTATTGATATAAAATAGGGGAATATTTTTTTGTAAACATAGATGTATTACTATTTCTAGTAATGCACACATTAAAGAACTCTCAGGATGACATTTAAATGAAACCAAATCAGTGTAATTTTTTATATTAATAATTTCCTGTAACCAATAGTCCACATCCAAGTTATGTTATATCTTTACAATCTGTATTTTCTGTATCTCCTGATTTCCCATTTGTTAGAAGCACATCTATAAAAGGCAGACCTCATCGATCCCATCATTTCAGAAGAAGAAAAATCCTCAGTGAACTGACCATTCTTTTGTGTGTGAGCCTTGAAATTAAACCCACAGGGCATCATTTTCTTTCTGGAGGGACAGCATTACTGATGATGACAGCTGTAATTACCCTTTGATCGACACTGAATTATAGGGTACAAGTTTCAGCCTGTGTTTGAAGTTCACCTCAATCCATGATAGCCGCTCTGAAAGCAACAATTACAGAACTGAGATTGAGCCTTTCTCGCTGCTGCAATTTATCTTCATTTTAATTGTAATGCTGGAATAATGAAACTATTGTGTGGCTTAGCACTCTGGAGATGACAGCAGAGTGAGAATGCAGCCACATTGATGAAATATCTATGATTTACTAAACTAAAAAGATGTAATTGACACCATTGGCCGCAGCAGTCATTACATTATCAAAACCCTGGAAACCAGCCATTTCCTCCAACCTTTCAAATATCCAGACACTTTTTAGCAAAGCAATGAAACTAAACATATATCATGCAGTCTTCAAAAATTACACACCAATGAACAAACCCAAATGTTTCAGTTTTAATGTCCCAAAACTGCATTTTCTGAAAAGTAAAATCATGTATCAGATATATTCTTCCCGTAAAACATGCATCATGACTGCATATTACTAAACTATTTATAGTTGCTGGTTCACGTAACTGCTGAATCATCTTGCTCGATATCTAACTGCAGCATTTTACACAGTAGAACATAATATTCTCATTCACAAATTATCTGGTGGTGAGCGCTCATGTTTTGTTATTTTTTGCCCGTATAATGCTCATTTTCAGGTTCATATTTGTATTTTATGCCTCTACTGTGACAAGTTTAGATGCTCTAATGTTCAAAAAGGTCTTTATTTTTCTCATACTGCCTGTGCCCAGAGCCCAGTCTGCTCTGATAGGTTAGCTCTGTTGTGATTGGGCACCTGCTTAGAGATGTCCCGTCCCTAAGCCACGTACAATGGGTTGGAACGCTAACCAATAGAAGCGCGAGTGTTACATAGTGATGTCACCATATTACAGAGGTACACAAAGAAGTCCTACCGAGGCATGGCCCCTTTAATTTTCATCCAACATTTCTATCAGTGTCTCTATCAGCAATATGAATATAACTGAGAGTTGCTGTTAATCACAATTATTGATCGTGCAGGCCCCGAGGTGTGCATGTGAGTAATTGAAGGTCTTGATCTTTGTTTACTACAAAGGAGATGTTGTGAACACATCAATGGGTGTCAGGGAGCTTAATTTACACCGGCCTTGTGTACACAAACAGACACGACATACTGCATTATGTATGCTCTGATTATGAGCAAACACATACATTTTAACACCTATGTTTTTGTAGGCAAACACAGCAGAAAGAACAGAAGTAGTGAACATAAGGTGAGAACATGAAATGCCTTAGAACCACACAAACACACACATGCAAGCAATAGACAAAAGTAAATAAACTGGAGCTGTGTTTTCCCATTATCTTGAGTTAAGCTGGAAGCAAAATGAATGGAGTTGGTTTAACCTTCTTCAAACACCTCCTGAACATAACGTACTGTTAGTTCAGCACAGGGGCGTCGCCTGGACCTGAAAACATTCAGGGCTTAGCCCACAGTGGCGCTACAGTGGAATGTTCTACTGCAACACTCCCCACCCGCACACACACAGTACACCCGCGACTGTTACAATGAAGGCTCGATAATCAGTGCCTTACTCAAGGGCACACTAGTGGTGGTGTTCCAGGCGGGAACACCCATATGAAACAGAACTGTAAACAGATTTTCTTTTTCTTTATGGATATTTTACAAATCACTCCCCTTTTAAACTATATTCTTGTTTTACTGCCATATAATAGATTTCATAACTGTTTTTCCTTTATTCTCTTATTTTTTTATAACTATAATGATCATATGAAGGTGTGCCGTGGAGATAATCTTTTGAATAATTTGAGACCCACTGAGATAACTTAGACTAAAGTTAACTATCTAAACACTCAGAGAGTCCTTTGTGTAGCTCACTGAGCCTCTCAGTCTGAGAGGAGAGGACTCTCCTCCAGCTTGTTGTGGAAACAGCTCCTTATGTCTGTTAGTGCAGCGAGCTAACCAGATGCTAACAACATGGTCCCTGCTGGCACCGGTCCCCCTCTCTCCCTCTCTCCCTCTCCCCCTCTATCACACTAAATGCGCTATTGCCACACACACACACACACACACACACACACACACACACACACACACACACACACACACACACACACACACACACACACACACACACACACACACACACACACACACACACACACACACACACACACACACACACACACACACACACACACACACACACACACACACACACACACACAGAGCCGAGCTTGAATGACACAAGCACACGTTTATTTCCATGCAACTCTCTGATTGGTCTGGTGTCTTGCCCCTGTTGCATTCACTGAACACGGGAAATTACAGTTCTGCCGTCCTCTCTAGTGTCATGATGAGGTTCACGTAAAGCACGGTTAATGTATTATATTATTGAGGGAGAATTGTCCGGGGCATAAAGCCCCGAATGCCCAGGCCATGCGACGCCACTGGTTCAGCATATTAATTGAAGGTCACATGTTGAGTTCAAGTGGTTCTTGTCAAAAGTTGGGTCAGGGGTGTCATTGAAAACAATGTTATTGTCAAAATATATCAGCTAATTTTACCAGTTATACACATTTTCTCTTTCAGAGTTACACCCCCACTCTGTCTGTTGATACCTCCTTACCATCACTTTGTCAACATACTGTAAAGCATGTGTTTATCTATACTTAGGCAATCCCAAATCCTTACCAATTCACTTACTGAAATTACTGGGAGACATTTTGAATTTGTTGCAGGCAAAGGGCACAGTATTTTTAAGGTGAGGATGTAATCACTTCAATCAGAAAGGTCCAATTTCAAAGCCAAGAACACCCAACATTGATGTAATAATGTAGGAGCATGAACGATTGGATGTTTCCTTTTACTTTCTTTAAAACTAATAGGACCCTTTATATTTGACTGCAAGTAAATCAATTTCCAATAGTTAATTTAAAGTTTTTTAAGTATACATCTTGTGTAATCATTTGAGGATTTTGGCAGTTTTTTGGTAACACTTTATGGTAAGGGTATATGAATCATCATGAATTCATGCATGACTTAATGCATGAAAAAGCATGAATTCATTCATGCAGTACTTCATGAACTATTAGTATTGTATACGGATGAATAGTATCTCATGCATGACTTAATGCAGGAACAATACCTTAATTAATGCATCAACTAAGGTTCCTCAATCATCATGACTTCTGAGTTATTAATGATGTTCATGTCTTCTTCATATAGATGCAGTTAAAGTGAAAGCAATTCCAAGTGTTGAAATCATGATTAACTAAGCATTATTTTGTCATTACTTCATCATGTTTGTGCCCCTTCAAATAAAGTGGTGACCTGTTCCGTCGTTTACACTGATAAATAACATATGATTAATGGCCTATGTGAAATCACCTTTATTAAATGCATCAATCATCTTTGTGATCCCTCAAATAAAGTCAGCCCTGATGTCTATTTAGGCATCATGTATTTGGCAATATTACAAATGCAAATTAGATCATCATTTTGGACTTAATTTAAATGATCAATTAAATAGTTAGGACTTTTTTTATGTATCATACAGTATTATCTTAAAGCTCACAAACCATTTAAGATAACTCATTCATAATATTAACAAACTTTAATTTATAATTCAAAGCCAACAAGATCACATTTTCACATATCATGTCACATAAGAAAGCAGTAAAAAATGTCGGCTAAAACACAAGATTAGGAGGCCTACTTTAGGGAGGACGTGGATTAACACATAACAATTTAAAGTATATGGGACCACACAGCAAGGCTCAATGTGACCATACTAACCTGTACTTACTGTTAAATACAGAGGTTAATAAAAACAATATTTATAGGGACTGTTAGGGAATAATTTGCTTATGTATTCAACCTTTGACACAGTTCATCATTTTTTTATTTATTTTTACCAATATTCATTTTCTTTATGTATTGCATTTTAAATTATTTTATCCTTTTTATTCCTCCTTCACTGGATTCCTCAAAACCACCTGCAGAGAGAAGTAATTTAAAATAATTGCAGCCTGTCCTATGTGGAATCTTTTAATGTATGAACCTGGGTCCTGCTGGTTTTAATCACACTTCATTTTATGACAATTCGTTTCTCATTATTGTGTTTAAATTGTTATGTGGTAATCCACGTCCTCCCTAAAGTAGGCCTCCTAATCTTGTGTTTTAGCCGACATTTTTTACTGCTTTCTTATGTGACATGATATGTGAAAATGTGATCTTGTTGGCTTTGGATTATAAATGAAAGTTTGTTAATATTATGAATGAGTTATCTTTAATGGTTTGTGAGCTTTAAGATAATACTGTATGATACATAAAAAAAGTCCTAACTATTTAATTGATAATTTAAATTAAGTCCAAAATGATGATCTAATTTGCATTTGTAATATTGCCAAATACATGATGCCTAAATAGACATCAGGGCTGACTTTATTTGAGGGATCACAAAGATGATTGATGCATTTAATAAAGGTGATTTCACATAGGCCATTAATCATATGTTATTTATCAGTGTAAACGATGGAACAGGTCACCACTTTATTTGAAGGGGCACAAACATGATGAAGTAATGACAAAATAATGCTTAGTTAATCATGATTACAACACTTGGAATTGCTGTGACTGGTCAGTTTTTTGTGGGTTTTTTTCCAGAAGTTTTTCCTTGTACGATGGACAGAGGGACAGAGGGTGTCGTTTTCTCATACTGATATTCTGCACAAACTGTGCTGTTGTATTTGCTGTAAAGTGTCTTTACTATAGGTTATCTTTTATTGTATGTACAGCACTTTGGCTCGACCAAAAATCGTTTAAAAATGTGTTATATAAATAAAACTTGATTTGATCTATATGAAGAAGACATGAACATCATTAATAACTCAGAAGTCATGATGATTGAGGAACCTTAGTTGATGCATTAATTAAGGTATTGTTGCTGCATTAAGTCATGCATGAGATACTATTCATCCGTATACATTACTGATAGTTCATGAAGTACTGCATGAATGAATTCATGCTTTTTCATGCATTAAGTCATGATGATTCATGTACCCTTACCATAAAGTGTTAGCAGTTTTTTAGTGGGTTGTTGTTTTGGCTGAAGTCTGTGAGCTCTCAGATACTTAATGTAAATAAATGTGTCTATTATCTTGCATTTGTTTATAATTCATCAACTGCAAAAACCTTGATCAGACGAATCATACCTATAATTTCAAGCTTTTTTCTCTTACCGTTCATATAATATCATACTAAAGGTTATTAAGTCCTTTGTAATGCTTTTCCTTGTAATATCAATGCAACACAAGCAAGATAATATACATGATGTCATAACATGTCCTCCAAACCCAAAGTCAAACCACCCATATCAACGTATTGTATTCCAACAAGAACATTTTAAGTCAATGCCTTACTTTGAGCCTTTTCTGATTTTATAGCACTCTCATAACGGTTTGCTTAGGTTAAGGTGAAACAAATTCATAGTAATAGGTTTTTGGGTTCAAAAATAAACATTGTGAAGACTGGTGATTCTGACAGAAAAGCAAGGTTGCAATATGTTTTTCATTCAATCTCAATGAACCTGAAGTCACGACTCACGAGCTGTGATCATTTTCACACTTGTAAAATGTTTCTATAAAATGAAATTCTTCTTCCTTGGATTATATGTCTGTTGACTTTCTTCAATAGGCTATGGGTGAAGTAATACTGAAGTGTATTCCATTGTGTTGAATATAATTGATGGAGCTGCATCCCTGAAAGCAATCTTTCATGGCCAAGTATTTACTACAAGGCCAACACACTAGTCTGCAAAAAAGCTTGTTGAGTTCCAGATCCACATGTCAGAGTTTATCACAGAGAGGGAGAGAAATCAATGGGAAGAAACTGTTTTTTTAACCTTGTCTTGCTCTCATCAACCTGCTCCATTGTGGAGTTCCAATTGTACCCGCTTGTCCAATTGTCTCCTTTTCTACTTGTATCTCTATCTTTGTATTTTAAAGTTTAGTTTTTAGTTATTGTGGAACTATTTCTCACTCACATGCTCATCTTTAGCAGACTTCAGATTGTCAACTCAGGGAACCTGTCTCTGTCAAACCAGGTGAACATTAACCAACCTGCTCTTCTTATATGAAAGTAAAGTATAAGAAACAGTTTGTATCTCCGTAGCAGGACTATGTCACCGCCTACAGGCAAATAAATACATCGTTTATATTATGAATTAGTTGTTTATGTGAGTTTACCAGTAATTAAGAATGATAAGGCAATCTTTTCCAATGCAATACAGTCCATCCGATCATTATAAAGTTGTAGATATTTGAGCACAAACAATAACATCCGATCAATGGTTTATGCCAGCTACCACATTACTGGTGGACTTCTTCATGAATTGAAGAGGCACACCTACACAGGATGAAAGAGTGATACATATAACAAATGGTAGCAAACAAGGTGTGCAGTCCAGATAGGAAGCCTCTTGTACATTAAGATTGTAGATGATTCAACATTTGATTTAAAGTAACCTCGTATTGCTCTTTTAGGTCTCTGAGCCTCCGACAGTCTCTCACTGTTGAAACTCTGCCCACCAGCCTCAGATTTATTAAGCAACATGTGTCGTACGTGCTGTTATCGAGTAGTAGCATATTGAGCTGCGACAGCTTATTAAAAGGGGAGGCTGGCTTTTGTTCTCAGCCAGGGCTCATTTATCACCAGGATATTGATTACAGCACAAAGCTCTGCGACATGTTGACCATCAGTGTTAGCTCATAGAGGGCCAGGTGGAACGCATGCTCCTGGATCCTGGATCCTGGTCATAAACAAATAATGGGAACGGATATAATTAAAGAGGGTGTGGGAGGTTTATAATTTCCCCTTTACACTTTTCAGAGCCTCCTAATATTTGATTATAAAGCATATTAAACATTCATTCTGTTGAGTCTTAGCTCTTTTAAATACCTTGACTTGTGTACAATGTGTTTTTAAATGATTAATTTTAATGTTGATTCATAATTAATGAGTCTGGGCACTTTCACAAGCCAACATTTAAACAGTTTTATTTCAACTCTGGGAAAAAACAAACCAGTCCTGAATCAAGTCTTGCAAGTTGTTTTCTTAGCAAAACCTCAATGTATTTTTATTGCAGTGAGAACATAATCCAACACACTTTCAGAAAGTAAACCAACATTTATGGGATTATGGGCTGACAGAAACAAAAGCGATCCAAAAACTAAACATTGCAGACAGACAATATTCCATATGCAAATATGTCACAAAAAAACAAGTCTAAGCAACATGGCCAATACAGTTTTTGTCTTTGGGTGTTAAAACTTGTTAAATTGAGCTCAAATGTTACATTGATCTTTTCAATGACATAACAATGCACTATACGTTTTAAAGGCAATTAATAAACATAAAACATCTCAAGGCTAGATAATCTTAGCATTTAGAAACATATGTATTATGCATTAAGGACCCCCAATCATTCTTCTACCAGAATGCCGCCCCTGTTAGTTTAATGTAAAACCTTCAGTCCAGGGCCAAGAGAAACTGCATATCCATCAACTGGAAATCCATCGAGGGTCAATTAGCAGGGAGAACTGTGTGTGTGGATAGGAGGTGAAGCATTTGCTGTCTTTCAATAAGTCATATTGAGAGTCAATGAGTCATATTGGGAAAGTGAAGATTGATGGATACATTCCAAATCAAAAGGCTCTCACATTTCTTCAATAAACATCAGCTCCTTGTGTGCTCCCAAAGGTCATTTGAAGTTGGATTTGTCTGTCAGACGAACATCTGGGCAGCCTGGACTAGATGCATCCTGACACAGTGAGGAGATGATAATGCAGTGTACTTGAATAAAGATTTTATTTATGATGTGTCCAGGCTTTTTAGTATTGAGGAACCTTTGCCTGATTTCATGCTGTACACAGTTTGGGTAGTTGTGGTTCTGAGAGCTTAGACACTGCAAATAAGACAACATATGCAAATAAACACAACAACTGGGATAGCCTTATTGTTGCTCTGGTTAGTGGTTAACATTTTTTTTTAAAGTCAGCTCTCTGTCATTGCGAACAGATGACTCAAGTGATTGAGCTTGATTTTAAAATGATAGGCAAAAGGCAAATGCTTGGTTAACTGCATATATCTCTAATAACATTAGATTTATGTGATCACAATGTTGAAAGAAGTTGAATAAACATATTTTTTAGGTCATTATTCATCACCACTAACAGATAGTCAACTTCAATAACTTCCAGTATAATAACAAATGGCAACAAGTGCTAGATGTTTTTGTCTTGTATTGTGGTATGAAAAAGTAATCTATCACCAGAAACATTGTGTATTGTGTGTGCAACACCTATCAATAACATTTCACATGATAAATAATACATTAAAAGTGATTTTTGAGAGGGGAGGGTCCTTGATGCTGCATGCAGTGTTTGTGATGGTGGGAAAAACTAATCAAATACATTTCATAATTGTCAAATGTTTTGGGTGCTTTTACGACACGGACAGGTTGTGAGCATTGCTGATCACAAGTGAAAAGAAAATCCCTTGATAATTGGTCTTATCCAGAAGCTAAATTGAGTCTACTGAATCAAACATGAAATGGCACTTCATGTTCATAAAAGCCAGCTGCCCCATGGGCAGCTGGCTTTTATGAACATGAAGTGCCATTTCAAATTCTACATTAGCAAAATGACCTTCTTAATGCGATATATTCGATACTTTAGAACAATAACTCAGAGATTTAAAGGAATATTTCAAAACATTGTGTCCTCCAGTGAAAATAAAAATGGTCAGATATTATAACTTCATTTGACTTTCTATTTGTTAAGATCTGTCTTTTTTGTATTTTGTCTTGTCTTTTTCTGTCTTTTGTTTCATGTTTTATTTTGAAAGATCTTCACCTCCTGTCTTGCCTGTTTCTGTCTGTGTTGTGTTTTGTCTTGTCTAGATCTGTTTTTGGGTTTCTGTCTGCGTTGTGTCTTGTCTAGATCTGTCTTTGGTTTTCTGTCTGCGTTGTGTCTTGTCTAGATCTGTCTTTGGTTTTCTGTCTGCGTTGTGTTTTGTCTTGTCTAGATCTGTTTTTGGGTTTCTGTCTGCGTTGTGTCTTGTCTAGATCTGTCTTTGGTTTTCTGTCTGCGTTGTGTTTTGTCTTGTCTAGATCTGTTTTTGGTTTTCTGTCTGCGTTGTGTTTTGTCTTGTCTAGATCTGTCTTTGGTTTTCTGTCTGCGTTGTGTCTTGTCTAGATCTGTCTTTGGTTTTCTGTCTGCGTTGTGTTTTGTCTTTAGATCTGTCTGTGGTTCCCTGTCGTTTGTTTCCCTGGTGTGTCTTATTACCCGATTGTGTGCACCTGGGGGGTATACTACGAAGCAGGATTTTCGCTTAGCCGGCTAAATTCAGGGAAAACTCCGGCTTTCCGGTCCTACGAAGCTGGTTCTCTTTTTAGCAGGCTAGATCTCCATGGTAACTTATGCTTAGCGGCTAACCTGGTCGGGACCAGGGGCCTATACTACGAAGCTGGTTCAACCTAACCTGGATATGTTTGAGTTAGCTGGTTGGCCTAATCCAAAACATACACGCTCTCGCTAAACTGTACTACGACGCTGGTTATCAAGTGGATCGCTCAAGCCAGCCGTGTCCTATCTAGTTAGGTGCGCGTTCACATGAAAGGGGTGGTATTTGGAGCATTCGACCAATCACAAACATGGAGAAGCGTACTGACAGCGCAGCGTCATACTTCCTGAATGAAAAGTGAACTTTAATACTAGTCAAAAATGAAGAAGTTAAACTTTAAACATCCATGACTTAAACACTTTATCCAGGATAAAAGCCACATAGTCTGCACCTGCAAGGTGAATACAGCTGGCAAAAGAAAAAGTGTTTGAATGCGTACATTAACAGGTTTATGATATCACTGCCCCGTCTAAAACACGATCTGACTTTAATTACATTTGTCTCGAGTGTTTCGTCAAGTTAATGTGTTGCTTAAAATAATACTTCTGCATACAGTCTGTGACACTGTGAGTGTTGCACGGCCAGATACGGCTCAGCTGACTCAGATAAGGAGATATATGATACATTATGAAGTGATATGCCGCGGACTGTACTTAATGTTACTCTGATCCGGTTACTTATGTTGTGGCAGATATTTAAGTAAGCTTTCTTAACGCTAATGTTATAATAGTCAGATTGCTCTGAAGATGGAGGTGATATTCTATTAATGTTCACGTTCACACAGTCGGTGATTTTTGCTGGCCGTCTTTCCTGCGACGGCAGCTTTTCTGTATTTCCTTTCTCCTGTAATATGACTTGATCGCTTTAAACTCCGCACACTGAGCTCTGATTGGTCAGCAGGCAGTGCTTTCACTGAGTTGAGCTTAGCCTGCAACCTAACCTGGTCCCGACCAGGTTAGCCGCTAAGCATAAGTTACCATGGAGATCTAGCCTGCTAAAAAGAGAACCAGCTTCGTAGGACCGGAAAGCCGGAGTTTTCCCTGAATTTAGCCGGCTAAGCGAAAATCCTGCTTCGTAGTATACCCCCCAGGTTAGGTTGCAGGCTAAGAGCTCAACTCAGTGAAAGCACTGCCTGCTGACCAATCAGAGCTCAGTGTGCGGAGTTTAAAGCGATCAAGTCATATTACAGGAGAAAGGAAATACAGAAAAGCTACCGTCGCAGGAAAGACGGCCGGCAAAAATCACAGACTGTGTGAACGTGAACATTAATAGAATATCACCTCCCATCTTCAGAGCAATCTGACTATTATAACATTAGCATTAAGAACACTTACCACATATCTACCACAACATAATTAACCGGATCAGAGTAACATTAAGTACAGTCCGCGGCATATCACTTCATAATGTATCATATATTTTCTTATCTGAGTCAGCTGAGCCGTATCCGGCCGTGCAACACTCACAGTGTCACATAGGCCTACTGTATGCAGAAGTATTATTTTAAGCAACACATTAAGTTGACGAAACACTCGAGACAAATGTAATTAAAGTCAAATCATGTTTTAGACGGGGCAGTGATATCATAAACCTGTTAATGTATGCATTCAAACACTTTTTCTTTTGCCAGCTGTATTCACCTTGCAGGTGCAACTATGTGGCTTTTATCCTGGATAAAGTGTTTAAGTCATGGATGTTTAAAGTTTAACTTCTTCATTTTTGACTAGTATTAAAGTTCACTTTTCATTCAGGAAGTATGACGCTGCGCTGTCAGTACGCTTCTCCATGTTTGTGATTGGTCGAATGCTCCAAATACCACCCCTTTCATGTGAACGCGCACCTAACTAGATAGGAAACGGCTGGCTTGAGCGATCCACTTGATAACCAGCGTCGTAGGACAGTTTAGCGAGAGCGCGTATGTTTTGGATTAGGCCAACCGGCTAACTCAAACATATCCAGGTTAGGTTGAACCAGCTTCGTAGTACAGGCCCCTGGTGTCCCTGTGTTTTCTCCTCCCTCCTCACCTGTGTCTTGTTTGTATAATTAGTCTTGTGTTTTGACTGTGGTCTTCGGTGAGTGTTCTGTTCTGTCTTCGTTTATAGGTTAGCCTTGAAATAAAGGAGTTATTTTTGACACTTAAATCTGCATTTGGGTCCTGCTTCCTGCACACACCGTAACATTATTAGGCCCTTAAGATGAAAACAAACATCAACACAGCTAGATCCAATTTTAGTTGAGGAAAGGAGAGTTTAATATCTTTCCACTTTCTCTTTCAAGCAGCTTTTGCCTGAATTTCTATCCGTTTTACTTTTTTATGATGCCGCATGCTGTGCTGAGTGAGACTCTTAAGAAAATGGAGACTTTCTGTCCTTTCAACATGAGAGGACAGAAGACCTCACTTTTTATTTCATTCCTCTTTATTTATTACAAAGTTTTAATGACCACTTTGTTGGTCTCATCTTCACTTCCTCTGATATTAGATGTAACAGTCATAATAACCTTTTGCTGAAACAGCTGTCTGTGGTGTGTAAGTAAATATGATGCTATAAGAGCAGTTACAAAGTCTTGAAACCAAAACAAGTTAAAATGCGATTAAAACTTGCGTAGACTTGGGGGAATCGCAGTCGGATGATTATCCGTTGTGGGTTCATCACTGCAAGCAACACCTGTCATATTATCCATTGTTAAAAGTATTCATCAGAGCATCTTTAACTAGTCATTGTCCAGTTAATAACACTCTTACATACACATATTCTAATCAGGTCAGTGTTCGATTGTCTGGAGGTTTGGACCTTTATTATTCTGAAAGACGAACCTTACCAAATCGTTATCAAGCAAAAACTCTGAATCTGTACAAAAAACATTTAAAGAGATCAGCATAATTTGTTTTTAGGACAAATTATCTTTAACATTAGCCAGGAATCAATCGTGACTTTTTTCCAACGCCAAACAAAAAACACATTTGACACCGCGATAGATAATGTGATGATTCAGACCTTTTTTTTCTATTATTCATCACTAAGTTTTAAAGCCTTGAAAAACTTCTCGAGACATTCAAAGAAAGTTTTTCACTTCATTATTCAAATGATATTCAAGGTCTTCCTGATTTATTAGTTAATAAAAGTGAGAGCGAGATGAAAGAGAGGAAAGAAGGTGCTTTGCTCTCTGTCCCCTGTTATCAAATGGGAGCAGGATCTAAAGACGTTAAATCTAACTCGAGGATGATTCTTTATATAAAAGGGAAGTAGAGGAATGGTTCACTCTCATTTTCTTCTATTATCAGTTGGAGACTGAGGTAGAAGAGTCTTTATAAATGGATTTCATTTATTTTTTTCCTTAAAGGAATTATGTTCTTTGTTGGAGAACCAATAAGGTTTTTAAGACTCATTTATGCAGATGCAGACAAAGGCTCTGCTATAATAACAGGCATTGGCTATATAGAAAGCTGAACATAAAAACGTTGGTACTTACAACAGATAAAGTAATTATCGTATGTGACTTTAATATTCATGTTGACGATGATAAAAATAGCCTTACTGTTGCATTTAACTCTATATTAGATTCTGTTGGTTTCTGTCAGAGTGTAAATAAACCAACCCACTGCTATAATCACACTCTCGACCTTGTTCTGACTTATGGTATTGAAATTGAGCAACTATTAGTCTACCCGCATAATCCTGCTTTATCCGACCATTTCTTAGTAACTTTTGAAGTACTGTTACTAGACTACAAAGCATTAGTCAAAAGCTCCTGCAGCAGAAACCTATCTGTTAGTGCTATAGCCAAATTTAAGGAAGAGATTCCACCAATACTTAACTCGATAGCATGTCTGCATGTAAGGGAGGAAACTTATACAAAATGTACACCACCCCAAATTGATCATGTTGTTGATAGTGCTATAGATGCGCTGCGAATACAATTAGACTCTGTTGCTCTTTTGAAAAAGAAGAAAATAAAACAACATAGATTAGCTCCATGGCATAATGCCGAAACCCGCAAAATAAAGCAAAAGTCGAGACAACTTGAAAGGATATGGCGTTCCACTAAACTTGAAGAATCTCATTTAATTTGGCATATTACTCTCAATGAATATAAGAAAGCACTGCGTAAAGCAAGAGCAGCCTACTACTCTTCATTAATAGATGAGAATAAGAATAATGCAAGATTTATTTTCAGCACTGTAGCCAGGCTGACAGAGAGCCACAGCTCGATTGAGCCTTCTATTCTCATAGCACTCAGTAGTAATGACCTCTTGCCTTTGACCAGTATAGTGTTATCAACAGCTCCCGGAAACATAAGTTCTAATATTACACTAGATAGTAAACTAGAATGCTTTTCAGCCATTAACCTTGAACAATTAAATTCAATGATTCTCTCTTCTAAACCATCAACGTGCATGTTAGACCCAATTCCAACTAAGCTGTTGAAGGAAGTTTTTCCATTAATTAGCACTTCTTTATTAAATATTATGAATATGTCTTTATTATCAGGCTATGTTCCACAATCATTCAAAGTAGCAGTGATAAAACCGCTTCTTAAAAAGCAAAACCTCGATCCAGAGGTTTTAGCCAACTATAGACCTATTTCTAATCTTCCGTTCCTCTCAAAAATTATTGAGAAAGCGGTCGCAAAACAGCTGTGTGATTACTTAAAAAATGATTTATTTGAAGATTTTCAGTCTGGCTTTAGAACACATCATAGCACAGAGACAGCTCTGGTTAAAGTCACAAATTACATTCTAATAGCCTCAGACAAGGGACTTGTCTCTATTCTTGTTTTGCTCGATCTCAGTGCTGCATTTGATACTATCGACCATGATATCCTATTGCAAAGATTAGAGCACTTAGTTGGCATGAAGGGAACTGCTTTAGGCTAGTTTAGGTCCTATCTATCTGAACGCTCTCAGTTTGTATGTGTCAACGATGAATCTTCCACGCAAACCAAAGTTAGCCATGGAGTGCCACAGGGTTCAGTGCTCGGACCTATTTTGTTCACATTATATATGCTTCCGTTAGGCAATATTATAAGGAATCATTCTGTAAACTTTCATTGTTATGCGGATGATACTCAACTATATTTATCAATCAAGCCTGATGAAATTAATCATCTAAATAAAATTCAAGACTGCCTCAAGGACTTAAAAACATGGATGACCTTACATCTTTTTATGTTAAACACGACCAAAACTGAAGTTATTGTACTTGGCCCGAAGAATCTACGAAACAAATTATCTAAAGATATACTAACTATGGATGGCATTAATTTGGCCTCCAGTGAGACTGTAAGGAATCTTGGTGTTATATTTGATCAGGATTTATCCTTTAACGCCCACATAAAATCAATTTCAAGGACCGCCTACTTCCATCTACGTAACATTGCAAAAATCAGGCATATCTTGCCTCAAATTGATGCAGAGAAACTAGTCCATGCATTTGTTACTTCAAGGCTGGATTATTAACTCCTTATTATCAGGGTGTACCAAGAAGTCAGTCAAGTCGCTTCAGCTGATTCAAAATGCTGCAGCTCGTGTACTAACCAGAGTTAGGAAAAGGGACCACATTACTCCTGTTCTGGCTGCCTTACACTGGCTCCCTATAGAACACAGGATAGAATTTAAAATTCTTCTTCTCGCCGACAAAGCCCTTAATGGGCAGGCGCCATCTTACCTTAAAGAACTCATTATACCCTACTGTCAGTGGCGGCGGGTCATTAGGGGCAGGTGGGGCACAGCCCCACCTAGTGTCAGAAGAAAGTATTACAAATAATGATTACAAAAAATACTAAAAAATAAATAAAAAAACATATAAAATATATTTTAAGGTCATGTTTAATAATCTGATTCGTCTGTACATTTCTGTTTTAGTCTGTGTTCTTCTAATTAGTGTCTAGAGTGCCGTTTTGAGCTGTTTAGAGCCATGTGGGACAAAACCCGATCCTGCCCCTCCCTCTCACAGTCTAAGTGAACGGTGATTGTAAAAACTACACTGCGCATGCTCAGAGTATTTTTCTATTTAATGTGTGTGGCAAAAAAATAATGACCGTAGGGGCATAGTGCTCCCATCCCCACCATACGTCATCTCACATAATTCAGAATTGATTGGCTGTAAGTACTCACGTGTGCAGTGCTGCGAAACGTCACGTGTAGTTTGAAGAGGAGACGAGAGAGCAGCATATAGCTAACATCACCAGCGATTAAAAGAAGTAAAAAACTGAAAGAAAATGAATGAAGTTGACCATTTACTGGAGCACACATTTGAGACACTTAGTCTCAGAGAGAAACTGGAGGTAAAGCGCCTCGGTGCCCACCATCCACCGGATTTCCAAATGGTCCAGACTGCGGGCAAAGTTAAACGTGGGTTTAACGCTGAGTGGTTTGCTAAAAATAAATGGCTAACGGCGAGCATCCAGAAGAATTCCCTCTTTTGCTTTCCTTGCCTGCTTTTTGGTGAAGATCAAGGTACTTGGTCGAGGACAGGTTACAAGGACTTAAAGCATCTTTCGGAGAGGACAATGAAGCATGAGAGCAGCAACAGTCATTTGGAAAATGCCGTAAAATTGGGATTACTTGGAAGGGTGAATGTTGCAGCTCAGATTGACAGCGCCTACAGACGCGGCATTGATTCTCATAATAGGAAGGTGGAAGAAAACATGTACGTGCTTGGTCGGATCATCACTTGTATTAAACTGTGTGGGAAATGTGAGACAGCACTGCGGGGCCACAACGAGTCGGCGGACTCTCTGAATCCAGGGATATTCAGGTCAATTTTCGAGACAATGTGTGAGGGCGATTCCAGGCTTCAACGGCACTACGAAGCTCAGCTTGTTTTCAAAGGGACATCAAGCACCATACAGAATGAACTCTTGGACTGCATGTATGATGTGTACAGGGAGGAAATAGCCAAGCAAGTGGACAACACATCATTTGTTGCCGTTCAGGCCGACGAGACAACCGATGTCTCCTGTAAATCGCAAATGGTGATTGTGCTGCGATACATTATGCCTGACCTCACAGTTACAGAGCGTTTTTTGGAGTTTGTGGAAGTAAAGGACAAAACTGGTGTAGGTCTCTCTAACAGCATCAAGGCTGTTCTGGAACCCCTGAAGCTGAAAGAAAAGCTAATCGCTCAGACCTATGACGGGGCGGCCGTCATGAGCGGTAACGTGCGCGGGGTACAGACGGTGATGAAGGAGACATACCCAAACGCTCAGTTTGTTCACTGCTACGCCCACCAACTGAACCTGACCCTGCAGCAACTGTGTTCAGCAAGGATGAGCATCTTGAAGGTGTTTTTTGCAGATCTAACTGCTTTTTCCACTTTTTTCTCCGGTGCTCCAAAACGTGTTGCAGCTCTTGCAGAGGCAACACAGAGACGCATCCCACGGCCACCGGCTGTGAGATGGAACTTTAAAAGCAGAACTGTGAACGCGGTTTGGGAGACCCGAGATGCACTACTTCAGTGTATGAAGCATATACGCGCACAACCAGGATGGGATGCGGTCACCATAAGTGAGGCATACGGCCTGTCAAAGAAACTGAAACTGAAAATGTTCAGAAAATGAGGCAGAAAATTGATGCATTGGCCGCCACTGCTCATGATGGAACAGACGAGCCAGGCCGACGAGTCAGCAGCACAGCGCCGGTGATGAAGGAGGCTTGTGACACAGTCATCTCACAGGTGGAACAGAGGTTCTCACAGAGTGACCATTTGATCGCTGCAAAGCTTGTTGACAGCTCATTCTTCCCACAGCATGTCCTGTCATTTCCTACACCTGAGCTTGACTGCGCCGTGAAACTGTGGCCTGCGTTGGGAAACAAGGAGAAGTTGAAGTCTGAGCTGACCACGCTCTACCGCCACAGTGAGCTTCACACTGGAAACACTGCCCTGTCTCTGTTGAAATCCATTCACGAGAACAACTTGGAGGAAACGTTTGCTGAGACTGTTATTTTGGTCAAAATAATAGTGACAACTCCGATGACGACATCCGAGTCAGAGAGGAACTTTTCCACCCTCAAAAGGATAAAGACTTTCACTCGCAACACCATGGGACAGCCGCGACTTACGCATTGGCCATGCTTTCAATTGAAAGCCAGTTGATCCAGCAACTACAGGACTTCATCCCCAAAGTGATAGACACATTCTGTCAGAGGAAGGACCGCCGTGCCGCTTTTCTTTTCAAGTGAGCCTTCAGCTTTGGTAAGTTCATTTATGTCATATATTTTGTTGATCTTCTGTGTTTTGCCTCTGCTGGATCGATTGATATTGTGACCTCGATGATGAGTGTCTGTGTTTTCCTTATATTTACAGTCTATGGTGTTTTAATGCTAAAGCATTACGGTTGTTGTTATTGTTAAGAATTACTTTGTGATGGTGACCTTTACTCCATGTATGAAGGTGCATTACTATGACATCCCCACGCTGTGTACGTAAATGTATGCGCTCACAGTGTTGCTCCTGTGGTCTTCAGTATGTAATTTGACACTCCCCCTCTCTCTCTCCTCCCCCCCTCTCTCTGTCCCCCCTCTCTCTCTCCTCCCTCTCTCTGTCCCCCCCCCTCTCTCTCTCTCTCTCCCCCGACCTCTTTCTGCCCCCCAAGTTTTGTACACCTAGAAACGCCACTGCCTACTGTCCTGCAGGGGTGGCCAACCTGCGGCTCTCGAGCCGCATGCGGCTCTTTGCCTAGTTTCATGCGGCTCTTCAGTTCATATTGAATTTTATATGTGTGAGTTTGGGGGAGAGACACTGACTCCTGACTAGTGGTGCACGGTGTACCGATACTTGAAAGGTATACCGCGATACCCTGCCGTTAAAAACGTTACGATTCCTCCGTTTAAGAATGACGGCGGAAAGTACTCCGGTGAGAAAGCGCCGTTTAAATAAGAGCTGTGTGTGTTCAGCGCTCTGCTTCCACTCCCTGCTCTGCAGCCGTGCCTACAGTCCCGCCCCTCTCAAGCACGCTCAAGTGCCTCCCCGCTCTCGTGCACGCGCTAGCTGCCAGAGCATGTGAGAAAACGAGAAGCATGGCTGCAAGTGGGAGTGCAACTGCCGCTGCCCCTCGGCTTGTTGACAAAAAAGACGCCAGAAGCTAAATGTGGAAGTATTTTAGCTATATCTCTGACAGTGAGGGCAAGCCTACGGACACCACGAGGCCTGTCTGTAAGAAATGTATTAATTTGATTTAATACGAATTCTTGTCATTTATTGTATTTATTGTTCTCATTGTTTAAAAGTTTGTGTTATGGTTCTGGTGTGAAATAAAGCACAATAATTACATTTAAGACTGTTTCCCTTTTTTTAAGAAAAGTATCGAAAAATAATCGGAATCGCAATTCTTGACTTAGTATCGAAACCAAAATGTTGGTATCGTGACAACACTACTCCTGACAGTTAAACCTGATATTTAGTAGGTCTGTTAAGTATTGAATGCTGATAATTCTGACGTAATTTGGCCGGTCAAAGTTGTTTGGGCTCGGATAAAATTGCTCCGTTACTTTCGTTCCGTGTTACTTTCGTTCCGTGTTACTTTCGTCCCGTGTTACTTTCGTCCCGGCTCTCCCTACGTGTGTATGTGTGGTGTCAGTATGAGAGGATGACAGCGCGTCTAATTTTGATGTGGCCCAAGAGCCAATCACAATAATACCTGCGATGCAGTGAACCAATCACTTTTTGAGTGGGGGAAAACCTGTGATTAAACACTACTATCCAGTGTTTCCCCTACCATTGTCTTGGAAGGGCGCTGCACCCCGCCAACGGAGCCCCGCGCCCCCCCCTGAAATTCAAGGTGTTTAAAAAATATATATAATTTTTTTTTAAATATATCGCACCAAATTGCAAATAATCTATAACTACTGTCACTTTTCACATTGAACATGGGCTCTTTTATTAAATAAACTAAACGCTTTCATTTGAAGTTGTGAGTTTAGTGTTTTTGACCCTAAGAAACACTGATGCATTAATCAATAACAATAATCCACAGCTCCTCTCTCTGCTCCAGAGGATTTAAAAAATATATATCCCAATGCCACAAAAATGTACCAGTGACGTGGTTGAAATCTTGTCTCCTGAAAACAAAAAACTGAAACAAGCGGTATCAGTGACTGTGTGTTTGATGTGGCTCTTTGCAGTAACATAGAAAAAATGTGGCTCTTAACCTCTGACTGGTTGGCCACCCCTGTACTAGGGCATTGCGTTCCAAGAATGCAGGGTTGTTGGTTGTTCCTAGAGTCTCTAAAAGTACAATGGGAGCCAGAGCCTTTTCTTATCAAGCTCCACATTTGTGGAATCAGCTTCCAGTTTGTGTTCGGGCGGCAGACACCCTATCCGTTTTTAAGAGTGTGCTTAAGACCTTCCTTTTTGATAAAGCTTATAGTTAGGGCTGATTAGATTCAGCCCCTAGTTTTGCTGATTTAGGCTTAGTTTGTCGGGGGACATCTTACTTCTTCCTTCTCTCTGTCTATACCTGTGTACTCTCATGTTCCGATTAACCCAGCTTCCCCACATTTCTTTCTTTTTGGTGTCTATATACGCCGGGATCCGGAGTCATGATGATCCTGCGGTCCTGTGTCCTGGATCTTGAGTCGTGGCTGTGGTCCTGGATCATAGGTCCTGGATGGATATCCTCGTGGATTCATCTTCCTATTATACACACATGCATTTCCAAACATTTGGACTACCTATGTTACAAATGTATTATCTTTTCAATTTACACACGGCATCTATTGCACGTCTGTCCGTCCTGGGAGAGGACGTCCTCTGTTGCTCTCCCTGAGGTTTCTCCCATTTTTCCCTTTAAACTGTGGGTTTTCTCCGGAAGTTTTTCCTTGTACGATGTGAGGGTCTAAGGACAGAGGGTGTCGTATTGTCATACTGATATTCTGTACAAACTGTGAAGACCACTGAGACAAATGTAACATTTGTGATATTGGGCTATATACATAAATATTGATTGATTGATTGAAAAACACAAGTCTTCACCCAGGAGGCTTCTGTTTCTGTCCCGTTTGTGAACAAAACTCACCTTGTGAGTGGGACAACATGACAACATGTGCTCCTAGAGCTTGAGTATGACCTTACTGTAAGTTGTTTGCCTTTGTGGAAAAGAGTTGGCCTCAGAGTGAGAATTGGACACTTAGACCCTGTCCACACGGAGACGAAACGGGTTGTATCCGCTACAGTTCTCTATCGTATAGACCAGGGGTCGCCAACAGGCGGACCGCGGTCCGGATCCGGACCCAGATGCCGACCTATACGGACCCGGAGCTATAATCAATACATTAATAGGGGATTTTTTGGCACCTCCCGCTTTTTTAACGCTGATTTGGGTGACTTGTGTAATTCGTGGAGAACCGAAGAGTTTTCGTTTTGGGGGTGGGGGGGGGGGAGTCCGTCCGTCCGTCAGTCCGACTGACGGACAACTTCTCACTTCAAAAAAGAAGAAGAAATCTAGACCGCAAAAATAATTAAACAAGCGAGTAGCCTACCTGTTTTTCCTAGCCAAGGACAGGTTCCTTGAACACAACACGAGCGTAACGTGTCTTCACGTGGTATATGTCTCGTCTGAAAGGAGTGCTGACGGAGAGCACCGGAACGCCGCTCCAGCCCTTCAAATGTTGCAATACCCATAAGGAGCCGTACACATGCCGCAGTGTTTGCGTGGCTGTGTCTTTAGTTGTAAGCACAGTGGCGATCTGTTGTTATTAGCATCTGGTTAGCTAGCTATGCTAACGAATTTAAAGAGCTTTTCTACAACCAGGTGGAAGAGAGCTCTCTCCTGAGAGGCTCAAATAACCTCAGCTCAGTGAGGTTAAGGCACACCTTGATATGATCATTATAGTTATTAATGAGACTAAATGAAAAACAGGTATAAAATACTATATGACAGTAACAAAAAAGTTGTTAAAAATAACAAGAATAGAGTTTAAAAGGAGAGTGATTTGTAAAATATCCAAAAAGAAAAATATGCTTATAGTTCTGTTTCATATGGGCGTTGAAAGATGTATCCATAGATCTCTTAATGTTGCTCTCAATGCTTTTAACTTCAATATTTAAAAAAAAATCTTCCCGGGGGAGCATGCCCCCGGACCCCCCTAGAGAAGGTTAGGTCCCCCCCCCCACTTAAATCATGTTCACATGGATAGGATACATTTGCACACATCTTGTGTCCATATCGTTCTATTTTGGTGGTCATGCGTGAGTCATGGTGAGATATCTGGATCAAGAGGTTGCTTTTTCTTAGCACAGTATGAAAGAAAGGCGAAATGAATGGGCTGTGATTTTAGTTTTTTTAAGCAGAGGTTGAGTTCAATAATTTGTACGACCCTCGGAGGATGTTGTAAAAATTGAAAGGAAAAAGGTTATAGCACAGGCCTTTGTCAGATGGTATATTACGCTGTTTTTTTTCTGCTTCGAATAGTTCTCTCTTTTTTCACCATACCTGTGTTTGCATCACTGTAACCAATGAGCACCTGCATGTGTGTTTGAGAATGGCCCTGACACCATTTCAGCCCAGATTTAAACTCCTGGCAGGACAAGCTCGAGCTCAATTCTCGCACTGAATAAAACAAAGTGAGAGAGGGACTGCAATATCAGAGGGAAAGAAAGAGAAACTTTAAAACTGTTAAATTGTTATGATGTGTAAAGATTGATATTGTTCTATAATCGGCTGAAACTGTTAAGCTACACTTTATTTTATTTATCTAAAATTAAGCACTTTTAAGAAGATTTTCAAAGGCAATTTTATTTATTTTCTCTATTTTATTTGTAAATGCAGCCCGAGAGGAACATTACACATATCCACAGTATTTAAGTAATGTTAATTGACAATAAATATTGTTGTTTTTGAATTGTACTTTCTTTATTTGATTGGCAGTCAGTTGTTGATTACATGCAGACGTTGATAAAGCTGCAGGTCACTTCAATATCACATTAATTCATGAAGCAAGTTAGACATTTTGATGTTCTGGACCTTTGCATGGGGACATTTTCTCTAACTGGACCTCGTTGAATTTTAGTTGAAGACCCCTGGTATAGACGGTTTGTCCACACGAGGCCGACACGGAAACGCGGATAACGATAACGGCTCCCAAGGTGGCTAGATCTGCGGACGAAACGCTTGTGGCTCCGTGTGTACGCCCTATACAGGGGTATTCAACTAAAATTCAACGAGGTCCAGCTAAAGAAAATATCCCCATGCAAAGGTCCGGAACATCAAGATGTCTAACTTGCTTTATTAATTAGTGTGATTGTTACGTGCCAGGCAGGCTGTACTTGTGTGGTTTTCCTTCCCTCCTGTGTTTCTCTCTTCTCCCTGTCTTCTGCACAGCTAATCAGCAGCTGATTGGTATCTGCCTGTGCACCTGAGTATGATGGCTGATTGGATCCTCTCACCCTCAGCTGGCCTATCAGCAGCCAGGGCCGACCATAAAGGAGGCACCCAGGAAGTCTTCTCGCGCTCTCACTCTGGGCCTGTTGCTGATGAAGGAGCCTGCAGTGTTTAGCAACTCATTCTCTTTCTATTGTCTGACCTTTTTGAAAGTGTGTGTGTTGAGAGGTGGAGGAGTTAGATAAGTCTGGGGTACCCTGTACATTTTTCACCACGTAGCGAACTAATGTTTAGACACAGTAGGTTAGCGGATTGTTGCCACCCCTGTATATTGTTTTGTCAAATTCTTTGTAGTTTAGTTAGTGAGGGTTTTTTTGTTTGAGTTTTGGCTTCGAAGGGTAGATGTAGAGATAGGCCTGGTTTTGTTATGCTTGTTTCTTTTGTTTGGCACAATCATCATCATCATCATCATCATCATCATCATCATCATCATCATCATCATCATCCTCCTCCTCCTCCCTCCTCCTCCTCCTCCTCCTCCTCCTCCTCCTCCTCCTCCTCCTCCTCCTCCTCCTCCTCCTCCTCCTCCTCCTCCTCCTCCTCCTCCTCCTCCTCCTCCTCCTCCTCCAATTATATGTCCGTTCGGTTCGGGGTTTACACAAAATAAACCTTTTGTCAACTGTTACACTGACTCCCTCATTTTTATTGGTTGTATGTTATTGTCTCCAGGTCCCCTAGGCCTTAGTGGGGACGTAACTGATATATATTGAAGTAGCCTGTAGCTTTATCAACGTCTGCATGTAATCAACAACTGACTGCCAATCAAATAAAGAAAGTACAATTCATAAACAACAATATGTATTGTCAATTAACATTGAACTATACAGATATACAGTAACATACTGTGGATATGTGTAATGTTCCTCTCGGGCTGCATTTCAAAAATAAAATAGAGAAAATAAATAAAATGGCTTTTGAAAATATGTGCATCTTAAAAGTGCTTAATTTTAGATAAATAAAATAAAGTGTAGCAGCAGCTTGAGTTTCCCTTTTTCTTTGTTAACTCAAGCTTGTCCTGCCAGGAGTTTAAATCTGGGCTGAAATGGTGTCAGGGCCATTCTCATACACACATGCATGTGCTCATTGGTTAGCCTGGAACGATATTTAGTTTTAATTTTGATCCTGGTGGACTGATCATGTTGGGCTCTGAGACTGCTTATTTTTTGTGACCTCAGTTCTGACTTGAGAGGGAATGTTTGGTCAAACACTTTGTGTTTTGTCTCATAGTGGCATTTTTGCACTTTTAATGAGCGCCACGGTCTCTGAACAAATGAGACACACTGGTTCTGTGCTCCCAATGGGCAGGATGAACATGAATGAGTCCACTCAGGATTAAAAGCTCTGTTCTCACTGTCCTCTTCTTGGAGAGCGCCATGTGTAATTATTTGTCTCTCCTGTCTGCCGCTAACACGCCCGTTCACTCTCCTCTCCACTTCTCTCCCTGTATCGCTAATTATTCTCTTCACTCACTTTCCTCTCCGCTTCTATCTAATAATAATACATTATATTTTCTATAGCGCTTTTCTTGAACCCAATCTGCCGCTCTCTCGTCTCTTATTCTGTGTTTCTCTCCCTGTATCGCTCACTCCTCTCTTTCGCCCCCTGTCGGCAGCGGTTAAAATAGGATCGCCCCGTCAAAATTGAAATCCCCTATTAATGTATTGATTATAGGTCCAGGGGCCTCATTTATAACGCTGTGCATAGGATTCACGTGGGAAGGTTGCTTACGTAGTAGAAATCCAAAAATTAGGTACAGAAATTTTCCGATTCACAAAACATTGCGTAGCGGCGAGGAAAGTGCGTACGGCACTTCCTACGCCGGTTTCCCTTTATAAATCACAATCGACTCGAAATGCGGTGCAGCTTTTGCGGGCTTCACGTAACGCCCATATTTGCCTATAACTAGTCAAAGAAACACCCATTCATTCATTCATTTTGACTGACTTTATGAAGAAGATCGCAGGAAATGACGACAGAACTGCTAAAAAAGACATCTCACACCGTGTCAGATTTTGGTTATTTTGGGGAGGTCGAGATAAATCATATTGTTTGGTGGATGCAGTTTGAACCAGAGTAGCAGCATGGAGGTCGGATCGTCACCAAAATAAATAAATAAGTGGTCCGAAAAAAGTTAATGACAAAAAAAATACACATAGCCTTCCTCAGGCAGTGTGTTTGTACCGGGGACAGGAGACACCCCCCTTGATGAGAAACTCTAAGAAATGATCGGGGAATCCCTCCGGAGTGGAGTCATGACGACTGGATCTGAATTATTTGTTTGTATTTGGTGGTTTCTGTTCCAGCTGTCGATCAGCAACTATATATCCATAATCCACCAGTTAAAGGAAATACAACTAATGTGTTGTGTTATATTAGCTGTTCAATTTACCACATAGGTGTTCTTAGTTTCCATACCTCCTGTGTTTTACGAGCGACTTATCAAGTAGGCGGCGAACGGCATAAAACATGATTAAACGTGATATAAAACCATGCTCGTATCTATACAACCTATAGAAATGCAAAACGGCATCTGTTTAGACGTAATTCTGTCCTCCTGCTTACCGCATCATTCATGAGAAAACATTTCATAACATTAACACAACATATTCGAGGTGGTTTTAAATAACATATCCGTATTTATTTAATTCTCCAAGTTATGTTTTTGTGTGCACTGAGGAGTCGCAAACAGGCGTGAAAATGAATTCATATATGATAAATGAGAGGCAACATTTTATTTATGGTATTTTTTCCACATATTTCTCTCCATTCTTCCTTCTGCCAACGGTGTCGCAGTTTCTCGTCTCTCCCGTTTCTGTGCTTAGTACGTACGCATGGGTTAGAGTTTGCATGGAGGACCGCACATTTTCCCGTCAAGTTAGTATTTTATAAATCGCAAACATTGCGTAGAAACTGGCGTACGCCATTTTTTGAGCGTATATCCCTTTTTAAATGAGACCCCAGGCCCGTATAGGTCGGCGCCTGGGTCCGGATCCGGACCGCGGTCCGCCTGAACTATGCCTCTCCCCACCTATGCTGCTCACCCCCTGCGTCATTGCTGACGTGTTTCGCTAACAACTACAACAATGGCGGATCACAGGGTTGCTTTCGTGCTCCAGACACTACTGACCATGATACAGATGCTAGTGCAAAATCTACAGCTCCTCTACCACAACCATCAGCAACAAGTGGACATGGAGAACTACATGAACTACATGTTGCTAAATCCACAGCGGAGAATAAACAGAAGGGCAACCAGGAAACCATGCTCTGGGGTCTTAAAGAGTGGCGAAGTCCCTCCCCTTCCGGTGGACCTCCATCCATGGGACCTTATTTCTGAAAAATTATGTATTGAAGTCAATGGAGAGAGAAAGATTATCTTTCGATCCCGTTTGAATTGTGCCACGAATTACGTTCATGTTTGTCAATTTAAAAGATAATTTTGCGAGTAAAAAAAATAAAAATGTGTCGTAAAACTGTGAAGTAACACATTTGTTTGTGTGAAATGCTCAATGAACTACATCTCTGGTCTCGCAGAACAACACACGTCACCAAGATGGCCGTCACTACTGTCTTGTCAATAAAACGATTGACTACCCTCACTATCACCACAATGAAACATGTCCAGAAGAATGTCATGCAAAGCTGCCTGCCTGCCTTCCTTTGATTCTCTCTGAACTGCCTGGTCTTTTTAATGTTTAATGTCAACCATTTGTGCAGATAGCATGAAGTAGAAAAGATCGGCGATGCTATCGTTAGCGTTAGCATTCCTCCCCCGGGCTTAAATTCTGTATTATAGAATGATCACACCGGTCACAGTACTCTTCAAAGGGTTCACGAAATATGACTACTACTCTTACTGTTTAACATTTTGGGTTACTTAATGTTACTTCATATTAAGGCTAATACCAATGACAAGGCTGTTATGCTAACTAACGTGCTAGCTACTAGCTAGGTAGCTAACTTGATCCAGCCACTCCTGGGGGGTATACTACGAATCTAGTTCAACCTATCCTGGATATGTTTTGAGTTATCCGGTTGACTTAATCCAAACCAAAGCCGCTCTCGCTAAACTGTCCTACAACGCTGGCTATCAACTCGTTCGCTCAAGCCAGCCGTGTCCTATCTAGTTAGGTGCGCGTTCACATAAAAGGGGTGGTATCTGGAGCATTCGACCAATCACAAACACGGAGAGCGCACTGACAGCGCAGCGTCATACTTCCTGAATGAAAAGTCAACTATAATATTAGTCAAATATGAAGAAGTTACACTTTAAACATCCATGACTTAAACACTTTATCCAGGATCAAAGCCACATAGTTGCACCTGCAAGGTGAATACAGCTGGTAAAAGAACATGCGTACATTAACAGGTTTATGATATCACTGCCCCGTCCAAGACACGAGTGGATCTGACTTTAATTACATTTGACTCGAGTGTTTCGTCAACTTAATGTGTTGCTTAAAATAATACTTCTGCATACAGTTTGTGACACTGAGTGTTGCACAGCCTGATACGGCTCGGCTGACTCAGATAAGGAAGAATATGATACATTATGATGTGATATGAATGCAGTGGCGTTTCTAGGTGTACAAAACTGGGGGGGGCAGAAAGAGGTCGGGGGAGAGAGAGAGAGAGAGAGGGGGGGGGACAGAGAGAGGGAGGAGAGAGAGAGGGGGGACAGAGAGAGGGGGGGAGGAGAGAGAGAGGGGGAGTGTCAAATTACATACTGAAGACCACAGGAGCAACACTGTGAGCGCATACATTTACGTACACAGCGTGGGGATGTCATAGTAATGCACCTTCATACATGGAGTAAAGGTCACCATCACAAAGTAATTCTTAACAATAACAACAACCGTAATGCTTTAGCATTAAAACACCATAGACTGTAAATATAAGGAAAACACAGACACTCATCATCGAGGTCACAATATCAATCGATCCAGCAGAGGCAAAACACAGAAGATCAACAAAATATATGACATAAATGAACTTACCAAAGCTGAAGGCTCACTTGAAAAGAAAAGTGGCACGGCGGTCCTTCCTCTGACAGAATGTGTCTATCACTTTGGGGATGAAGTCCTGTAGTTGCTGGATCAACTGGCTTTCAATTGAAAGCATGGCCAATGCGTTAAGTCGCGGCTGTCCCATGGTGTTGCGAGTGAAAGTCTTTATCCTTTTGAGGGTGGAAAAGTTCCTCTCTGACTCGGATGTCGTCATCGGAGTTGTCACTATTATTTTGACCAAAATAACAGTCTCAGCAAACGTTTCCTCCAAGTTGTTCTCGTGAATGGATTTCAACAGAGACAGGGCAGTGTTTCCAGTATGAAGCTCACTGTGGCGGTAGAGCGTGGTCAGCTCAGACTTCAACTTCTCCTTGTTTCCCAACGCAGGCCACAGTTTCACGGCGCAGTCAAGCTCAGGTGAAGGAAATGACAGGACATGCTGTGGGAAGAATGAGCTGTCAACAAGCTTTGCAGCGATCAAATGGTCACTCTGTGAGAACCTCTGTTCCACCTGTGAGATGACTGTGTCACAAGCCTCCTTCATCACCGGCGCTGTGCTGCTGACTCGTCGGCCTGGCTCGTCTGTTCCATCATGAGCAGTGGCGGCCAATGCATCAGTTTTCTGCCTCATTTTCTGAACATTTTCCTTGAAACGGCAGAGCGCGCTGTTGATCCCAGGTGCATCGATGCTTCGTTTTTGCAGAGTGTTGTATAGAACATCCACTTCTGGCATAAGCAACGAGGAGCTGCATAAATGCTCGGCCCCGCAGTTTCTTTGACAGGCCGTATATCTCACTTATGGTGACCGCATCCCATCCTGGTTGTGCGCGTATATGCTTCATACACTGAAGTAGTGCATCTCGGGTCTCCCAAACCGCGTTTACAGTTCTGCTTTTAAAGTTCCATCTCACAGCCGGTGGCCGTGGGATGCGTCTCTGTGTTGCCTCTGCAAGAGCTGCAACACGTTTTGGAGCACCGGAGAAAAAAGTGGAAAAATCAGTTAGATCTGCAAAAAACACCTTCAGGATGCTCATCCTTGCTGAACACAGTTGCTGCAGGGTCAGGTTCAGTTGGTGGGCGTAGCAGTGAACAAACTGAGCGTTTGGGTACGTCTCCTTCATCACCGTCTGTACCCCGCGCACGTTACCGCTCATGACGGCCGCCCCGTCATAGGTCTGAGCGATTAGCTTTTCTTTCAGCTTCAGGGGTTCCAGAACAGCCTTGATGCTGTTAGAGAGACCTACACCAGTTTTGTCCTTTACTTCCACAAACTCCAAAAAACGCTCTGTAACTGTGAGGTCAGGCATAATGTATCGCAGCACAATCACCATTTGCGATTTACAGGAGACATCGGTTGTCTCGTCGGCCTGAACGGCAACAAATGATGTGTTGTCCACTTGCTTGGCTATTTCCTCCCTGTACACATCATACATGCAGTCCAAGAGTTCATTCTGTATGGTGCTTGATGTCCCTTTGAAAACAAGCTGAGCTTCGTAGTGCCGTTGAAGCCTGGAATCGCCCTCACACATTGTCTCGAAAATTGACCTGAATATCCCTGGATTCAGAGAGTCCGCCGACTCGTTGTGGCCCCGCAGTGCTGTCTCACATTTCCCACACAGTTTAATACAGGTGATGATCCGACCAAGCACGTACCTGTTTTCTTCCACCTTCCTATTATGAGAATCAATGCCGCGTCTGTAGGCGCTGTCAATCTGAGCTGCAACATTCACCCTTCCAAGTAATCCCAATTTTACGGCATTTTCCAAATGACTGTTGCTGCTCTCATGCTTCATTGTCCTCTCCGAAAGATGCTTTAAGTCCTTGTAACCTGTCCTCGACCAAGTACCTTGATCTTCACCAAAAAGCAGGCAAGGAAAGCAAAAGAGGGAATTCTTCTGGATGCTCGCCGTTAGCCATTTCTTTTTAGCAAACCACTCAGCGTTAAACCCACATTTAACTTTGCCCGCAGTCTGGACCATTTGGAAATCCGGTGGATGGTGGGCACCGAGGCGCTTTACCTCCAGTTTCTCTCCGAGACTAAGTGTCTCAAATGTGTGCTCCAGTAAATGGTCAACTTCATTCATTTTCTTTCAGTTTTTTACTTATTTTAATCGCTGGTGATGTTAGCTATATGCTGCTCTCTCGTCTCCTCTTCAAACTACACGTGACGTTTCGCAGCACTGCACACGTGAGTACTTACAGCCAATCAATTCTGAATTATGTGAGATGACGTATGGTGGGGATGGGAGCACTATGCCCCTACGGTCATTATTTTTTTGCCACACACATTAAATAGAAAAATACTCTGAGCATGCGCAGTGTAGTTTTTACAATCACCGTTCACTTAGACTGTGAGAGGGAGGGGCAGGATCGGGTTTTGTCCCACATGGCTCTAAACAGCTCAAAACGGCACTCTAGACACTAATTAGAAGAACACAGACTAAAACAGAAATGTACAGACGAATCAGATTATTAAACATGACCTTAAAATATATTTTATATGTTTTTTTATTTATTTTTTAGTATTTTTTTGTAATCATTATTTGTAATACTTTCTTCTGACACTAGGTGGGGCTGTGCCCCACCTGCCCCTAATGACCCGCCGCCACTGTATGAATGATAATGGGACACATCGACGTCTGCACTCACAGTGCCGCGGACTGTAGGCTACGTAATGTTACTTTGATCTGGTTACTTATGTTGTGGCAGATATTTAATTAAGCTTTCTTAACATAATAGTATAATGATAGTTATTGTAACGGAAACTTCTGTGTAGCTATGCAGTGGGAGTCACCGACTCAGGAAGGAGACACGGGAAGAGCAGTAGCTTTGATGTCAAACACATGATGGTTTATTTGGAGTTAACGGCCGGAGGATTCACATCACAAGTCCAAGAGTCAGAGGTTCTGACTTCACGGTAGAGTTGCCACGTCAATTCTGGAGAGCCTCTCTCTTGCCAGCCCATCTAACTGGTTTCGCAGAGAGTAAACAACATATTTGAGGAGATAGCCTAAACAGTGTGGGAACACAGAGCTACTTGCCTCGGACACTTATGACCTCGAAGATTTTACCTTGGAGTCCACAAATACAGAGAAGGAAGTGTCCCAGTGTACCCACAACACAGACCATCTGTATCCCAGTATTGACCGGTCACAGAATGGGAACAATAACATTATTGGCTAAGCCGCCTGTGTCCTTAAAGAAGGTAAACAGACATCGAGGTTTGTCCTGTATGTTACTAATTGGCGTCTTATGATAATTATTTCCACAACAGTCCTCTCTTTTTATCATTTATGATAACCTAAAAACATTAGTCTAATAATAATTTGGTCAATAATTAACTCAATAGGCGTCTCCAGATTCGAGTGTGGTCTCACCTTACATTAATTACATCACAAAGTAGAATAAGATTGAAACATTCAATCACAATGATTGATACAGCCAATCATAATAGGAAAAATCATCTCTCATCAGTGTTTGATCATCTTTTGTCAAAAGCATAATAATGAACACACATAAAACACAGGTGCACAATGGCTAAATATTTGTTTTTAAACTAATATATTTGATCATTTACCATTAGTTAATTTCATTCATCAAACTATAAAATCAAAACCAGCTTGCCGCTTTAAAGATTTACTTCAAGGCAATCACTAGTCAAAAGCATTTTAAAACTCAGGATCGTAAGAGATCCAGCTAAAAATGTACAGTTAGAGTATAGAATTCACAATGGTGATTTGATCAATCTGTAATCTGCAAAAGTGCAGTGTCCTCAATTTTAGGATTACTTTTACGTTTACTCAAATACGCTTTAGTCAAGAGTAAGGCACTTAGTGAAATCAATACATTCATTTTAGTCAAGTACATTGTTCAAAATCTGAAAAGGAAAAGTTAGGCAAATATTCAAAGACTTTTGTAAAAACCTGGAAAGGAAGGATTAAACATTTTTAAACCTTGAATTATTACATTTGTAAATGCTACCACTGATCTGTACCAAATTAAGTCTATCAAGTATTCCTTTTAGCCATACTTACCTGAGCTACTTATGGTACTTGGAAAGGATTCTTCTGTGTTTATCTAATGTTGAGAATATCAATTTCTTTAAATTATACTTCTCTAATTTGAGGATCAAATATGCTACATAATTGTTATATGAAATATTATAAATATTTGTTTTGGGCCAAAACTGAAATTAATCCAGTACTTGAAACATCATTGTAGGTCTTTCTATGCATGGATAATACATTAAAGAGTAGTGTTGTTAAGCCTGATTGCTGGATTCAAATCCACTAGAGTGCATGTACCTATCCAGAGGGGAGCCAGAACTTGATAGAGCTTGTCGCCGCACAACCAAACGTAATCTTGTGGCGAGCTAAACCCCACATCACTGGGCCAGGCCAGTTGTATTGCTCACGGTTGCGTTGTCGTTTTCCCAGGCGAGCCGTCATCACGAGGTGGGAATGCTCCATGGGGTGTGTGTGTGTATTCCTTCGGTCGATTTTGTGACACGGACAGTCAGACTCCGCACACCGGTAACACAAACGAGGAACCAGAGGGCATATGGAACCGCTCAGCTGGCACTCGCTCGTGATACCTTGTGTGTAGTGTGTTTTGGTGTATGTAGTGCAAGTGTGGTGCAAGTTGGTGATTAGGACACATCACTTGTTGTCATCTACTTTTGTTGGTGATTAGGACACATCACTTGTTGTCATCCACTTCTGTTGGTGATTAGGACACATCACTTGTTGTCATCTACTTTTGTTGGTGACTAGGACCTTGCAGTGGCTGGCGTGGACCCACGTAGCTCTCTCTCTGACCCTTGGCCTTCAGAGCTGTCCTACTGTAGTTATTGGGTTAACACTTGATAGGGATGTTTTCCTGAGTGCAGACAACTCAAGGTAATGGATTAGCACATTATCATTTAAATACAAAAATAGGATAGGCCCCTCAGAATTATTTGGGAGCCTTCCTGAGACATGCACATGCATAAATGTAAGGTTTGTGTTAGTAATTTAACATGCAAGAATCATAAACTCATCAGTCCAAAGTAGAGAAATGTTATTGTAATTTAAAGGTGAGCTAGTCCCTGCGGATATCACCCCTTCTCAATGATTCTAAATGTTATATTAATTCACCATTTACCGTTTGATAACATATTACTTTATCAGAAATATTTTCCTCTTCCATAAAACAGGTTTGAGAAATAAATGTTCCAATATAAAATCAATTACTCAATATAATTGACTCTTCCCTCCCTTTTCTTACATATGTCTCATATGAAATAATAACTTAGGAGTCTATTTAAGCATGGTGTAATCTATTACTCGAGAAGACTCAGTATCACCTGTGTGCAGCTTACAAAAAAACAAACAATTGTGAGAAACATATATTATGCAGGAACTGTATACCTTTGTTGAAAAACAACAAAGCATATCTGATTTGGGAGGAAAAGCTTCATCCCCCTTAACATCTGAGTCACTACTGAAGGCATAGCATGAATGATAGTGGGTGTCTGAGGGTGTTTTTACTGAGAAATGTCAAACACATTCAAAACCTTACATTTGAAAACAGGTTTGCATTCCTTCTCTTAAAATGACGTTATCATTGGAAACAATAAAAGCTAATTGTTTTGATGTAGAATCTATCAATTGAATCGTTAGAGCAGAACAGAATGGTCGTATTGTAGCCTGAGTACTGTGCAGCCTTCAGTTTCACCAGGTGGAAACATTGTCCATATAATGTGAATACATGTAGAACTAGACATTCAGAGGCCCCTGACATTTAGGCCTATTTTAAAAAATAGTAGGGGCTTTTAACAGCTTGCCAACCTACAGGCATCCTCTGCATAGCAGTATGAATAGCCTTAAAAAAAACAACCCACTCTGCGGTAACGAGAGTCATATTTCTGAACCAAATGCCCTAAGTTAAGCCGTTAGTCCCATCTGACTGACCCAAGGGTTGGTGCTGGTGTGACCGGGAGGCTTCCAGGTGTTCAAAGCAGATGTCAAGCTTTCAGTTCATGGCTTGGTGGGGGGAGTGGCCCACGTGAGACAGTATTGTTCAGTCTGAGGAGCGGCATTGTCTCTGGAAGCAGGTAATGGTGTCCATTCTCAGACCAGACCATTAATGTCATTTCATGTAGAGCAGCCATAGCATCTCTGTGACTGCACTCAGAACTGTGTCAGAACTGGGTGATTCTTAGTGAAGCCGTCCAAGGCCATAGACAGAATGGAACCACGTACCAACAAAAGGGACACAAGGTCATCAATGTCTCTCTTTACCATTGGCCTAATTGCACAACAAATTAGTGGGAAAAATGTGGAGCACTAATCCATCATCATGTGAAATGTTGAGTTAATCTAAATAATTACTTATGGGTTGAAATCAAATTAACATTAGAACTAAAGTCAGTCATAATTGGACTTTGCACAGATCCGAATCTAAGCAATACACCATTTCCCCAGCTCTGTAATGAAAAGGATAACAAGATTAGGTACATTACAGGAGTGTTCCACACCCAAACATGCACACTTATCTTATTCTAGTAGAGATTAGAGGACAAGGTCTAATGTTGTGAACAAAATGATCAAGTCAAAGTTATTTTGTTTATTGTTATGTACCACATTTAATTTAATAATTAATCTTGAATTACTAATAACTTTAAAGAAGGCAACAATTTACAATTTGGATGAAGTGATTACTCATCCAAAGTGTGTGTGTGCTTGTCTGCCCAAGGTTTAAAACATTTGGGACAGCACAGCAGTGAGAATGTTATGAGAACCAATCTGTTGTTTACACTAAACTCGAAGGAAGCTAGACTGGAACATTTTAAATAAATCAAAACACTTGCACATTAATTAAATACATTTGACATTCAGCTCGAGCTGGGTTCAATACTTTTCTTTATGGTATTTAAAATTGGGCTCGAGTAGAACCCCTGGATTTGGCTTGCAACACAAAGTGATACTGATCTCTGTAGGACTTGGAAGTGTTATGATTCAAAGTGCCTGTGAAAGAGAGGCCCTTGGAAAACAACACCTATTTTGTAACTATAATTACTTATTTTAAAGAAATTGCAACATTATACTTTTAAAGAATTGCTCAATTAATTTAACACTTATTATGCACACAATAAAAACTTCAACAAATATATTGATCCTGGCTTAACCAGCGACCTTTACTCTGTTGTTCATAAGCTCGGTTTCAGAAAACTTGTCAGTAGTTTAACAACTATTTTAATTTTAGTAATGTCTATGGAGACCAATTGGTTGATACTAGAAATAATTTCAAGCAGTTTAATAAATAATGTTAAACTATTTTTAAAACTGTAATTGAACTTCAACTTATATTAATTACCTGATTCCAGTGGCCAGTTGGAACAGAATAATTAACACAGTTTCCATTTTGCTGCAACAGCGCAAAAGGTTTCAACAACAATTAGTATTATGTCTGAGTCTTGTTCTGCTTATCTGCTTTGTTTCGGAATGTGTTCAATACATTACGTTTTTATTCATTATTACTATACAATACATAGATTAAGAATAAATGAAACAAATAATACAACATTGACCTAAAACCACATTTTGCAACTCTGATCTCCTCAGGCAAGTCTCTGAGGGTCTCGGGGCGCAGGACGGGGTATAGGGTTTATACAAGGTCACAAAGATATCTTAACATACCAGCAATACCATCTAAGAATGGATTCTTAAAGCAATATAATCTTATTTTCTTCTTACACCTATAGCGCTCACCCTGAACAGTGTGCTTCTTGTTTACATTTTCCCCTGCACTCAGAGGCAGGACATAAAAACACTTTTTTTATTTCTCAGGTCATTTACTTTTGGGTGAGATAATTAAAGTTTAGTTCATTTTACCCTGTCTATGGGACTGATTCATTATTGT